>NC_143029.1:72737500-72945000 GCF_057628025.1 Oncorhynchus mykiss
AGGAAGTGCTGAGTAACAAATCTCCGGGTCTGTGTTTGAAAGACGACACATTAAAAAGAGAATATATATGTGCTATGTGTCTTTGCAAGGCTGGAGTTATTTTCTTGCAAAACTCACAACACTACTATTGGAAGCGGTTAGACTTTCTGAAACTCTGGCTGGTATTTAATCAAACAAAGCTCATTGAACTTTTCTGCAATGCACTTTCACAAGTGTGTTTACTATGCACAGCAGTGTGTCTCAGGTGGGTGGAAGGAGTTGACATTTGATTTAGAAATCCTCACAGCAGCGACTGCAGCTCCACCTCTTAATTTCTCACTCAGCCAGGTTCATTGTCACATACTGACTGATCTGGTCAATCGACCTACATCATGCACAGAACTGGTGATTCCTGTAGTAAATGTCAACTATTCCCTTCCTATCATAACACACTGCATTACACATCCAAAACAGCATTTCTGAACATGTGAAACAGCTTTTCTGAAGAAGCACAATGCATGTTGATAAAATTCCAGCCAATGTCTGTCACATCCCCACCGTGTATATCCAAGTTTCCTATCTGTTTACAGTACAGTATGAGTCTCTCATTGTCCCTTGCGCGCATTATCAGCATGACAGCAAGACCTGGGTTCAAATAATATGTGAAACATTTCAAAAACGTAAGCTGTGCTTGCCAGGGCCAATGAAACCAATTTGAATAGTACAAAAGTGCAAACCCTTCCCATCTGGCATACCAGGCAGGTTCAATAAATCCATTCAAAGCATTTGAAAGAAAACAAATACAATTTGAATCCAGGTGCGATGGCAGGTATGACTAACGTGGTTCTCTCAGGACAGTGACCTCTTGGACAAGCGGAAGCACTGCTTCAGCATCCAGACGGAGTGTGGAGAGGACATGTTCTACAGCGTAGAGCTGGATTGTGAGCTGCTCATCTGGGAGAAGGCCTTTCAGATGGCTACTTTCCTGGAGGTGGAGAGAATACAGGTACACAGTATATAAGAGGCAGCACTTTTTCCTAAACCAATTTCGTGGCGGGATACAATGGTCTCAGTCCAACATCCAGGCTCTCTGTCATCAAAATTGTCACTTGAAACAAATCAAACTATTTTAGGTGGGTTGGGAGTGGGGCAGAGCTAGGCGGAAGGGAACATCCTGCCTATAAAATGGTAGGCGAAACACTGAAAAGTAGTTAAGAGAAGCCGTGACATACTGTACCATACAGGCCAAGCCTAGTCATCCTCTCACAACGGATTTATGTTCAGTTGACATGTTTCACCTGTGGAAGGTTATGCTGTCTATTAAATATGCATCTTGTAACTATAACATCATGCACCGTTGCCTCTCCGCAGTGTAAAACATATGCTTGCATCATGGAGAGCCACCTGATGGGGCTGACCATAGACTTCAGCATGGGCTTTGTCTGCTTCGATGCTGCTTCAAAAGTACGTTACATTACCGGTACATCAACATTCATTTGTCCAGAAGTCATACATGTAGATGAAGGATACATAGACATGAACACTGAGTTTCTCTAGCGTTACTTTAAAAGTAGAAGTAACCATGACACCATTACCTCCCGAGTGGCACAGCGGTCTAAGGCACTGCATCTCTATGCCAGAGGCGTCACTACAGACCCTGGTTCGATCCCGGGATGTATCACAACCAGCTGTGATCGGGAGTCCCATAGGGCGGTGCACAATTGGCCCAGCATCGTCCGGGTTAGGGGAGGGTTTGGCCGGGGTAGGCCGTCATTGTAAATAAGAATTTGTTCTTAACTCAATTGCCTAGTAAAATAAAGGTAAAATAAAAAAATAAATGTTTTTAAAAATATAAACAATTATTTCACCTTTATTTAACCAGGTAGGCCAGTTGAGAACAAGTTCTCATTTACAACTGCGACCTGGTCAAGATAAAGCAAAGCAGTGTGACAAAAACAACAACACAGAGTTACACATAAACAAACGTACAGTCAATAGCACAATAGAAAAAAAATCTATGTACAGTGTGTGCAGATGTAGAAATGTTTTACCATTCAAATCTACTCTGTGGTGTTCCTAACTTATTCTGCACCGTGTGCATTTTGATAGACTGAGCACATTTGCTTTGATGGCTGGTCCCCTCCAGCCCAAATCCCTTACATTCTGCCTGCAGTTGGCTTTGGCCTTTTGCCAAGTCTGAGTGCCACAATAACTATTCCACTAGAACACATAATGTGGATGAACAGGACGCATCGACAGCTATATTGTTCCCTGTGTTTCTTGGCCTAATTCCTACACAGCAAAGCAAGTGGTTTTTCTCTCCCCAGAAAGTCTCACAGCAGCCTAGCCAACTGCTGACAGGCAGAGTATTGTTTACCAAAACAAGCATGAAAGTACAATTCATATTTAAACTGCAATTGTAAAACAATACACATGGTGGGGAATGTTTAATAATTCAATCAGATAGAAAACCGGCCTTGTCTTATGCACTCAGTGTTCAGATCTGTGTGAAGCCCCTAGGGGAAAAAGTGTTGCTTACGATTGTAGGTTGTGTACATGGATGTCTTGTTTTGTATGGAATGTGTACTATGTACATTCATTTTATATTGCCAAAGCTTTTACATATGCAAATTCGAGGGCAAATAAAGTTACATTCTATTTATGACCAAGTCAGACTCGTAGATTAAAATCAGCATTAACAACAGGACATTGACGCTCATCATCCAAGGTTATGAACTTGCACCGTCTGGTACATTTGCAAATAATTAGGAAAAAAAACATGATGGGAATAATTTTGTTGTGGAAGATCAGAATAAGATAATAATAATTAGAATGAAAGATAAGATAACAACGAGAAAGAAAAGGTAATGTTCTTTATAAACCACCTTCAACTGTATTTACTTCCTCTATACAGGCGGTGCTGTGGAGATACAAATTCTCCCAACTGAAAGGATCGTCTGATGATGGGAAGAGCAAGATCAAATTTCTGTTCCAAAATCAGGACAATAAAGCAATTGAAGCCAAGGTAACAAACATATGCTGTATCTCTGATTTAAATTAAATTAGCCAATAGTTGTATATTTTCTGCTTTCTTTGGCCATTATCAGCCGATACCAATTAAAACTGATAAATCATGCATAAGAAATGTTTAATTAATTATTATCCCAAAACATGAATAAGTTAGTGTCTATCTTTTGTTCCACAGGAGCTGGAATTTTCGAACCTCTTTGCCGTGCTCCATTGTATCCATGCATTCTTTGCTGCCAAAGTTGCTTGCCTGGATCCGATGTTTGTGGAGAGTCAAGGTGCTGCGACTACCGCTGGGGGGGTTTCCACGCTCACCAGTGTCTCCTGTAATACACAGACATCCAGAATCAAATACTCCATCTGACAGAGCCTGCTCAGCCCCTCTCCTTATCCCTCTCTCCCAAGTCCCCCCTCTCCCCTAAGACACTGCACTTTTACTACATCATGGCCTAGAGAGACAGAGGAGAGACCACAAACGAGTGTGTTATACTGTATCCAAAGCCGTCTAATAAACAAGGACATGTGAATCCAACATTTGAAGTATTATTGACAGAACTCTTTTTTTTTCCTTCCGAAAGACACATTTGATATTTCATCAGAGAAAAGGAAGCTAGCTGTGTGAACTTTTTGACCAGTACATTGTACTGTACTTCGAAGAACATTGTAACACGAAGGAGTGAGTGCAGAACCAATGGACGTAGAATGGATGGATGGATGATTATAAACATTCTGAATTCAGCTATTTGTCTTTGGTCAGATCCCCAGGCACCTTTCACAATGATTCATACGTGTTGTTGACACTGTTGTTAAACATAACATGATCGTGTTGCCAAGGCGACAAAGCAGACAAACTGTTTTCTACAATATTCAATCCGCTTCTTGAAGGTTTAAGTAGATTTTTGAAAAGGTACAGTATAAGGATGGTGACTATAAACAAATTGTTTTCTTCTTTTCGACCAAAGAAGATTTAAAGAAGACTTCATTTGATTTCTGATGATTATAGCAATTATAAAGATGGTCAGTTGGTATTGCCATAATTTATCATTGGAAATGTAAATTAGCCACACAAAAAAACATGTCCCCCTCTCTCTTTTCATGCATATTGATTTCTTAATGACCATGAGTAATGATTAGATTAATAAATATGGATTAGATGGCATCATGGCAGTGTAAACTGCAATGTTACATAGTTAAATAGTTTTCACCCTTGTGTGGTTGTATAATGAAGTTGAAAGCACTTCATATTCTCTAACCTATGTGTTTTGATTTATCTGAAAACATCTTTTAGTTCAACGAAGAAACACTGAAATAAGTGTGTATTATGGATTATACACAAATATGAAATTAATCAACCTCAAGGCACCTTTGAATTGTTTTGTTGTTGCCCATGACGTGGTTATAGTCCAACTATAAATATAAATCACATCATGTCAAATTGTATACGATTTCCTTTCAACACGACGGGGTCATATAGAGAGGGAATGACTCAGGTTAGATGTACGTGAGCATAGCTTGCTTTTTTTATTGATGTTGAGGAGAGGACCGGGATGAGTGCTGCTATGATGAGTCTGTCAGAGAGGCAATCGAGAGGTGTTTTTAATCAAGGCATTCTGCAAACAGTAATCCTTCACACACCCAACCTGGACTGGACCCGGATTATTAAGAACGGATTTCACAAAGTGAATCATTGACAATTATTTTGACGAAGTGCTACAGCCAACATAGTCAGTCAGATTCAGAACATGTGGTTGTGTGAAAATGTCTACACCTGGTCCTGCACTCACTGGAAGATATTGCTCTAAATACAATTCACTGAAATGAATGAAACTCTTTCTGTAATTACATTTTTTTCTGCTAATCTTGATGATGTAAATAAAGGTTGACATCCAAATGAACAAAAGGGGAATAATGAATATGGGTGTTTACTTGAGGGATTACTTAAAATAATTAGGACATTCATTAATTTGATGCATTCCACAGATAATACATAGTTGATAACCTCATGCTCTCTTTACCAAGTTCAATGACGATGAACAATATTGACCCATGATTAAAAAGATGCTCTCTGTTATGTCAGTGTAAAAATGATGACCATAAGTACCACATTGCAAGCAGATTCTAATATGTCCCAAAGCGCTTAGAAAAGCCTCTTTAAACTGTGTCCATCCACTCTAAAGTCAAAATCGATTTGAAAATATTGTAGTCTGACAACTAATCCAAAAACATATTTTGAAAGGCTTCGACTCAGAGTGCTGTATGATGTCATGTGCTTGACCACCATTCCCTTCAGTTTCACTAAGTATAAGGCTTCAGAGGACAAAATGAAATGGGGGTGAGGAAGAGCATAACAAGTTGGTTATCTGACATAAGTGTAGAAAGGGAAAGTGGTGCTGTAGATTCTATGCAAAGAAAGTTGAAGAGGCACTGTGTTGTGCTTTACATATAGCCTAGATCTCTTTCACACTCTTGGCTTGGAACACTACAAAACAAGAGATTGATGTGGTGGATTTTATTTTTTGGCAAATGATAGCTGTTTTATTAACAAATATATAGTGTACTACTTAATAAATACAATGTTTTATAACATGGGGCTGATTTGAGATAATAGATACATTGTTTGACAGTAAAGTCAGAGATGGTGGCAAATCATATTTTTTTTCAAACTTGTCAATAATGTATTTTATATCACCACTGAATGAGCCAATGTTACTTTAAAAAACAACAACATTATTCACTATTTTTAGGTTACAGTCAGGGCTGGGCTAGTGCTTGGTTAAGGTTGTTGCTATGCTTATTTTCTACAGAAAGAAATGAGATTAGAAAGGTTAAACCACGACTCACTGAGTCTTGGCCAAGTGGAATAATTAAAAAGACTTGGGTGAGAAAAGCTGTGGGACTCTACGGCAGTGGGAATGCATTAATGATTCAAACAGAGGCAACGTGAAGACTGTGACCTTTACTTTGTGTGTGCTGAAACATGTACATAGTGAACAACAGACACAATTTCAAAAATGTACTACCAGCGTACTTTCAAATATCAACATGAGCCTGATAAGAAAAAAACTGAACAATAGTTTCACCTCTGTACAAATTAATTCAAGGCAAGACCATACATTGGATTGGAATTGTGTCTTTACTGTGGGGACCATTTGGGAAAGCAAACAGAATTGTGTCTTTACTGTGGGGACCATTTGGGGAATCAAACAGAATTGTGTCTTTACTGTGGGGACCATTTGGGGAATCAAACAGAATTGTGTCTTTACTGTGGGGACCATTTGAGGAACCAAACAATCCTATCAAGTATTAACGTACATATGATAATACATCACATCTGGTGCATGGGGTGACCCAAAATCTCAAGGACTAGGTCTCATAAATTATGTTCAACACATTTACTTTGCAGTTTTACCCATAGTAAATGTCATTTCAACACAGTTTCATGTGTGTACATAATTGAGCATTTGCATTTTTCAGAGATAAGATGACTATCAAAATTACAGTTGCTTTTGAGCCATAAGGCCCTGCTACGTATACAGCATGTGCTAGTTAGTCAATTCTGTGTTAATGCTTACAATTCAAAAAGGTACACAGTATCACGTCTTCATAAAAATACAATAACCAATGTAGAAATCAACCAACTCAATTTCAAACCCAAATATTAAACACTACACCAGAAGGAGATGGAAGGCATGTTGAGCCATAGAACTAACACCAGTGGAGTTTGGACCTAGCCTACATACAAGCACATTCCGCAGTGCCTTGTGACAGCAAGAGGGCACTACAACAACAAACAAATCAAACCCAATCCAAATGATTTTACATACAGTATCAACATAACCATCTACTTTACTGTTGTCATGTTAATAGAAAATAGAACCTCAATAATATATCAACGCCTATAATTTCTATGCTTTCAAAGCAAGATCAATCATCAGTTTCCAAGTATGTGATAAAACTGAAACATATCAACACAAATGTAACATCTACCAATGAACATGGGCATGCTATTCTTTTTCAAGCATTAATGGAATGTACTGTAAAAGCACTGCATCATTCTTAGAAGTCACTATGGTCAGAATCAGGGCCGGTTAGAGCCCCCGGAAGCTAGGGGTCTCAACTTACTATTGAGAATAAGAACAGTAGAATACACCAAGTGCAATTTAGAAATTTGAAAATGTGCATTTTGAAATATGCATCAGCAGTTTCTCTTATGTCAGTCACTCAATTAGCCATGTCAGCTAACAATTTTTGATTGGTAATTAGTCTAGCCAGCTATCTAAACTTGTAGTAATCATGGCCAAATAATTGTTTTCTCCCCCCCCCATGGCAGAATGTGTAGAATTGCCAAAAACTTGCTTTAAAAAAACTGAAACATTTCCTCTATACCCCATGGAAGAATTTGTAGAATTGCAAGAAATTAACATTAAAACTATACATTTTCTCTCCACCATCAAGAGGGGGATCACTAAAATGGTTTGCCGCGAGCTGGGGGGCCCTCCAACCAAATCTCGCTTAGGGCCCACAAAAGGCTAGTCAGAATGTCCCCATTTACTTTGCCATAAAACCAGAGTCACTTGACAGTGAGCGGATAATGTGATGGGGTGAATTGGCACTTTAAAAGCTATCACTTAAAAAGGGAGTTTCACAAGAAAATTCTAACTGATACATGTACAGCTACATGACTCGTATATAATGTGTCTCGTACATTGCTCTAGTCCAAAATAAAAAAATACATACAGAAAAAGTCTAAAGTTTGGACACACCTACTCATTCAAGGGTTTTTCTACATTTTTCTACATTGTAGAATAGTGAATACATTGAAACTATGAAATAACACATATGGAATCATGTAGTAACTAAAAGTGTTAAGCAAATCAAAAGATATTTGAGATTCTTCAAAGTAGCCACCCTTTGACTTGTTGACAGCTCTGCACACTCTTGACATTCTCTCAACCAGCTTCATGAGGAATGCTTTTCCAACAGCCTTGAAGGAGTTCCCACATATGCTGAGCACCTGTTGGCTGCTTTTCCTTCAGTCTGGGGTCCAACTCATCCCAAACCATCTCAAATGGGTTGAGGTTGGGTGATTGTGGAGGCCAGGTCATCTGATTCAGCACTCTCTTTCTTGGTCAAATAGCCTTTACACAGTCTGGAGGTGTGTTTTAGGTCATTGTCCTGTTGAAAAACAAATTATAGTCCCACTAAGCACAAACCAGATGGGATGGTATATCGCTGCAGAATGCTGTGGTAGCCATGCTGGTTAAGTGTGCCTTAAATTCTAAATAAATTAGTGTCACCAGCAAAACAACCCCAAAACCATCCCACCTCCTCCTCCCTGCTTCACGGTGGAAACCACACAAGCGGAGATCATCCGTTCACCTACTCTGTGTTTCACAAAGACAGCATTTGGAACCAAAAATCTCAAATTTGGACTCATCAGAACAAAGGACAGATTTCCACCGGTCTAATGTCCATTGCTCATGTTTCTTGGTCCAAGCAAGTCTCTTCTTCTTATTGATGTCCTTTAGTAGTGGTTTCTTTGCAGCAATTTGACCATGAAGGCCTGATTCACACAGTCTCCTCTGAACAGTTGATGCTGAGATGTGTCTGTTACTTGAACTCTGAGAAGCATTTATTTGGGCTGCAATTTCTACGGCTGGTAGCTCTAATGAACTTATCCTCTGCAGCTAGAGGTAACTCTGGGTTTTCCTTTCCTGTGGCGGTCTTCATGAGTGCCAGTTTCATCATACCGTTTGATGGATTTTGCGACTGCACTTGAAGAAACTTTCAAAGTTCTTGAAATGTTCCAGATTAAGACATGAAGGTCAGTCAAAGTAATGATGGGAATGTCGTTTCTCTTTGCTTATTTAAGTGGTTCTTGCCATAATATGGACTTGGTCTTTTACCAAATAGGGCTCTTATATATAGGTAGTATCTTCTGTATACTACCCCTACCTTGTCACAAGACAACTGTTTGGCTCAAACGCATTAAGAAGGAACGAAATTCCACAAATTAACTTTTAACAAGGAACACCTGTTAAATGAAATGCATTCCAGGTGACTACCTCATGAGCAAAGCTGTCATCAAGGCAAAGGGTGGCTACTTTGAAGAATCTAAAATATTAAATATATTTTGATTTGTTTAACACTTTCTTGGTTACTATGTGATTCCATATTATTTATTTCATAGTTTTGATGTCTTCACTATTATTCTACAATGTAGAAGATAGTACAAATAAAAACCCTGGATTGAGTAGGTGTGTCCAAACTTTAACTGGTACTGTACATCAAACCCAGGATGGCAGGTCTATTTTCATGATTTAGGATTTAACAGAATAAGGTGCTTGTTATTGTGGATACTGCCACAGTCCAGAAATAGAAGGATCCCAACATCTCCCATTATAGTGACTTTGCTGCTACAAATTGAAAAAGCGGTACTATGCAATGTATTGTGAGTTTTTGTGTCATGACCCGCCTCGGGCCATTTGTTGTGGTTTAAAAACACAGTACATATTTTCATACCAGAAAGTAATAGTACATTTATGTTGTGTTTACCAAAGCTGACAAACATTATCTTTCAGAGAAGCCATAAAACTTACTAATCACTGCACATCAGTGGAGGCCAGTGAAGGGAGGACAGTTCATGGTAATGACTGGAATTAAATGATATCAAATACATGGAGACCATGTAATACATGTGTTATTGTTCTTACCATCAAGGACCACTTTGGAAACAAGCGTTTTAATTAATACTTTCAAGTGATATCCTCTGGGTCCACATTGTGCATTTTGTTGTATGTGTCTGTTACCCAAAATAAATTAAATTCAGTGTTAGATACTGCTCCATTCCAAACATTACTATGAGCCTGTCCTCCTGTTAGATACTGCTCCATTCCAAACATTACTATGAGCATGTTCTCCTGTTAGTTACTGCTCCATTCCAAACATTACTATGAGCCTGTCCTCCTGTTAGATACTGCTCCATTCCAAACATTACTATGAGCCTGTTCTCCTGTTAGATACTGCTCCATTCCAAACATTACTATGAGCCTGTTCTCCTGTTAGATACTGCTCCATTCCAAACATTACTATGAGCCTGTCCTCCTGTTAGATACTGCTCCATTCCAAACATTACTATGAGCCTGTCCTCCTGTTAGATACTGCTCCATTCCAAACATTACTATGAGCCTGTTCTCCTGTTAGTTACTGCTCCATTCCAAACATTACTATGAGCCTGTCCTCCTGTTAGATACTGCTCCATTCCAAACATTACTATGAGCCTGTCCTCCTGTTAGATACTGCTCCATTCCAAACATTACTATGAGCCTGTCCTCCTGTTAGATACTGCTCCATTCCAAACATTACTATGAGCATGTTCTCCTGTTAGTTACTGCTCCATTCCAAACATTACTATGAGCCTGTCCTCCTGTTAGATACTGCTCCATTCCAAACATTACTATGAGCCTGTTCTCCTGTTAGATACTGCTCCATTCCAAACATTACTATGAGCCTGTTCTCCTGTTAGATACTGCTCCATTCCAAACATTACTATGAGCCTGTCCTCCTGTTAGATACTGCTCCATTCCAAACATTACTATGAGCCTGTCCTCCTGTTAGATACTGCTCCATTCCAAACATTACTATGAGCCTGTCCTCCTGTTAGATACTGCTCCATTCCAAACATTACTATGAGCCTGTTCTCCTGTTAGTTACTGCTCCATTCCAAACATTACTATGAGCCTGTCCTCCTGTTAGATACTGCTCCATTCCAAACATTACTATGAGCCTGTTCTCCTGTTAGATACTGCTCCATTCCAAACATTACTATGAGCCTGTTCTCCTGTTAGATACTGCTCCATTCCAAACATTACTATGAGCCTGTCCTCCTGTTAGATACTGCTCCATTCCAAACATTACTATGAGCCTGTCCTCCTGTTAGATACTGCTCCATTCCAAACATTACTATGAGCCTGTTCTCCTGTTAGATACTGCTCCATTCCAAACATTACTATGAGCCTGTCCTCCTGTTAGATACTGCTCCATTCCAAACATTACTATGAGCCTGTCCTCCTGTTAGATACTGCTCCATTCCAAACATTACTATGAGCCTGTCCTCCTGTTAGATACTGCTCCATTCCAAACATTACTATGAGCCTGTCCTCCTGTTAGATACTGCTCCATTCCAAACATTACTATGAGCCTGTCCTCCTGTTAGATACTGCTCCATTCCAAACATTACTATGAGCCTGTCCTCCTGTTAGATACTGCTCCATTCCAAACATTACAATGAGCCTGTCCTCCTGTTAGATACTGCTCCATTCCAAACATTACTATGAGCCTGTCCTCCTGTTAGATACTGCTCCATTCCAAACATTACTATGAGCCTGTCCTCCTGTTAGATACTGCTCCATTCCAAACATTACTATGAGCCTGTCCTCCTGTTAGATACTGCTCCATTCCAAACATTACTATGAGCCTGTCCTCCTGTTTGAAGTGACATCAGTCACCAGTGCAGTACAGGATTATTATTATTATTATTATTATTATTATACGAGTCCTATACCCGTGACTTTATGGGTCTTCAGTGTTGACATACAGTAAGTGATTCAAGGTCGAGATAAAGAGCTGGAGATGATGTGTGGGGGAAAGATTTCTTGAAACCAGAATCAATATGTTTTCATTCACCATTAGAAACATCTTAATTCATCAGATTCCCCGTTAGCCTAACTGCTGGTATGATAATTACAAACCCTTTGCACGTCTTCAAAAAAAGTAGGAAAAATAAGTCTGGCGGACGAAACATTCAAGGCAATAAAAATGTATCACCAAGTTAAAATGCCTATTACGTGCAAAGTGAGAGAAAGCAAGAGGATAGAACCATTCTAAAGAAATACTTGAGATTTAAAAATGCGGTACAAAATAAATGACAAACCAATCTCCCATTGCGCTCTCATCGTCACACAGCATTACAATCCCTCTACTCAAACATAACAGTGTGAGGAAAGAACAATGACAGAATTGCCCCTTCAATGATTCATGAGGAAATGTTTCATAAAATGTTCCATAATAGTCTTTGATTCAAATAGGAAGTGTACATGCATTTTTTTTGGTCTCTGGTTATTCTATTCGGCAATTGTAAATCTTAATTCAGTAATATCAAGTTACATAATGCTTCTAGAAAAAGTTGCAGTAAAAATCTGGATTTTTACATTATCATATTCTTAACAAATATAGGTACAATTCTATTTCATACAATTTCATTTCATGACAATTTGCTGGAATATTAACATGTGATACAATCTACATCCTCAAAATACCATATTTGAAAAGGATTTTCCATTCAGTAGGCTTTTAAATAAATCTTTGATATACAAATTCAAAAGACAATCGATAACATAAAAACGAACATAACCATATCATAGTAACTATAGAAAATGATCCATGACGACCCAGGAAGTCTCAGTGTCCATTCCATGTTCATATTGAAGAAGAAAAATAACACTACATCATTCAGTACCGAAAAAAGAGAAAACAGGAGAATGAAGAAAAGCATCTCAGCAGGCATGGCATCCATGAGAACGAATGCCAGCAGATTGAGCAGTCAGTCATTTTTCTCTGTAGTATAACAGATAGGTCTTCAGCGATTCAGGCAGAGGTAAAGTCATGATTTTGTCTCTCAGCACATTCACTGCCTTTAGTATCTCAACGCTGCCAATGTCTCTCTCCTCCTCCTCCTCCTGCTCCTTCTTCTGCTGCTCCTTCTCCTGCGCCTCTTGCTGCTCCTGGTCCTCCTTGTGCTGCTCCTGGTCAATCTGTTCGTCCTCCTCGCTCTCCATGGCTTGGGGGATCAGCTGGTTACCCACAAAGATGTACGTGTTAATGCGTCGCAGCCGGCAACGCCTGCGCTTGCGTTTCTGGGGCGCCCTCTGCACCAGACCTTTGTCAGGACATTCTTCATTGGTCAGATCTCGGAGGGTGCGGCGGATGTAGACGCGAGACAGGTCCTGAAGGCTCCTGACTGTCACTGGGGCTGAGGAGGAGGAGAGGACACGGACATGGATGGCAGGTCAAATCCCATTAGCCCAATAACATTTCAGTACGCAAGAGCTTGATTATAGGTTGGTCATTTGGATAAAATACTTCAAATACATTTATAGAAAAATAAGTAATGGAAAAATGTCATTACAGTTAATGAAATACTTAGAATGATGCACCAACCCACTGGGTAACTAAGCCTCTAGAGTCAAAGCAAAGTTTTTGTTAGAAATTGGCTCGTCTTAACTTTAAATAAATCCTTTGACTTGAAAAGTCTGGCTTACTTTGAACCTCAAAAGAGAGATAGAAAACAAAACAAAGGGGTAATTGTTCTGATATGTCTATTTACAGAGAACAGAAAAAAGTTATATAATCATTAGTGCACACCATAGCAAAACTCTTATATTTTCTAGTTTGTTGCCTAGTGAATAAGACCCAATATTTAAAGTAGAACAGGGGATAGAGTAGAGAACTCACGGAGCTCTACAGCATCAGGCTTGCTTCCCTCAGCTCTGTTCTTCTGGACCAGAGGTGCGAATGACACGGCCAGGATATTCTTACTCTCCCAGGAACACTGACCAGTCCTGGTGATCTGTATCAGCTGCAACCAGAAAATAAAGAGTGACAGTTACTGTATAGCAACCACAATAACATCAGTCCTCTGAGACAATGGAGAACATACCATGTTAACACCAATCCACTAGGCAAATAAAATAACATGATATTGGTCGCGTACCCAGTTTAGCAGGTTTTGTGTCAGGTGCAGCAAATGCTTTTGTTTCTAGTTGTAATCAATCAATGCAGTAAAAATCAACACGCACACAATAATCCAAAATGTAAAAACATAATCCCAAATTTGGTTCATCAGTAGACACAGAGTATACCAAACACTAGGAACACCTTCCTAATATTAAGATGCACCCCCCCCCCACACACTTTTACCCTCAGAACAGCCTCAATTCATTGGGCCATGGACTCTACAAAGTGTCAAAAGCAGAACTGTTGCAGTTCTTGACAAAAATCAGTGCACATGGCACCTACTACCCTGTTTAAAAGGCACTTAAATATTTTGTCTTGCCCATTCACCCTCTGAATGGCACACATACACAATACATTTCTCAATTGTTGCAAGGCTTAAAAATGATTCTTTAACCTGTTTCCTTCCCTTCATCACCAATGACTGAAGTGGATTTAACAAGTGACATCAATAAGGGATCATAGCTTTCACCTGGATTCACCTGGTCAGTCTATGTTATGAAAAGAGCAGGTGTTAATGTTTTGTATACTCAGTGTATATAAATAGTATGTAAACCTTATTTAAGTGACCTGTGTTCCATGACTATGTACATAGGACAGCAGTCCCCAAGGTGCAGGTTAGAGTAGCCGGCAGGTGACAGTGACTGAAGGTCAGAGTAGGGTACTGGGCAGAGAGGGCAGGGTACTGGGTGGAGAGTAGGGTACTGGGCAGAGAGGGCAGGGTACTGGGCAGAGGGTACTGGGCGGAGGGCAGGGTACAGGGCAGAGTACAGGGCAGAGTACAGGGCAGAGTACAGGGTACTGGGCGGAGGGCAGGGTACTGGGCAGAGAGGGCAGGGTACTGGGCGGAGGGCAGGGTACTGGGCGGAGGGCAGGGTACAGGGCGGAGGGCAGGGTACAGGGCAGAGTACAGGGCAGAGGGCAGGGTACTGGGCGGAGGGCAGGGTACTGGGCAGAGTACAGGGCAGAGTACAGGGCAGAGGGCAGGGTACTGGGCGGAGGTCATATAGTGGTGGCTGTTTAACAGTCTGATGGCCTGGAGATAAACAGCATCTATCAGTCCCTCGGTCCCAGCTTTGATGCACCTGTACTGTCTACGTCTTGTAGATGGTAGTGGGGTGAACAGGCCGTGGCTTGGGTGACTAAGGTCCTTGATCTTCTTGGCCTTGCTGTGACACTGGGTGCTATTGAGCTCCTGGAGGGCAGGCAGTGTTCCCCCGATGATGCGTTGGGCTGACCGTACCACCCTCTGGAGAGCCCTGAGGTTGCGGATGGTGCAATTGCTGTAGCAGGTGGTGATACAGTTGATAGGATGCTCTTAATTGTGCATCTGTAGAAGTTTGTGACAAACTTAGGGGCCAAGCCAAATTTCTTCAGTCTTGTGAGGTTGAGCGGCGCTGTTGCGTCTTCTTCACCACACTGTCGGTGGGAAGGGACCATTTCAGCTCCTTCGTTTTGTTGACATTGATGGGGGAAGTTATTTTTCTTGCACCACTCCACCCTGTAGGCTGTCTCGTCATTGTTGGTAATCAGGCCTACTACTGTTGTGTTGTCAGCAAACTTGATGATTGAGTTGGAGACGTGTGTGGCCACACAGTTATGGGTGAGCAGGGAGTACAGGAGGGGGCTGACCACACACCCGTGTGGGGCCCGTGTTGAGGAGGTTTTGTGGCCTTCCTTCACCACCTGGGATCGGCCCGTCAGGAAGTCCAGAACCCAGTTGCACAGGGAGGGGTTCAGACCCAGGGCACTGAGCTTAGTGATGAAGCTTAGTGATGAGCTTAGAGGCCACTAAGGTGTTGAAGGCTGAGCTATAGTTGGTGAACAGCATTCTTATGCAGTATTCCTCTTGTCCCGGTGGGATAGGGCAATACAGTGAATCTGGAACGTATTCAAACCCCTTGACTTTTTCCACATTTTGTTATGTTACAGCCTCATTCTAAAATTGATTAAATTGTTTCCACCCCCCCAAATCTACACACAATACCTCATAATGACAAAGCAAAAACAGGTTTTTAGAAATGTTTGCAAATGTATAAAACATTTTTTTTATTAAATATGACAATTACAGAAGTATTCAGACCCTTTACTCAGTACTTTATTGAACCATGTTTGGCAGCGATTACAGCCTTGAGTCTTCTTGGGTATGAAGCTACAAGCTTATTTGGAGGGTTTCTCCCATTCTTCTCTGCAGATCCTCTCAAGATCTGTCAGGTTGGATGAGGAGCGTTGCTGCACAGCTATTTTCAGGTCTCTCCAGAGAAGTTCGATCGGGTTTAAGTCCGGGCTCTGGCTGGCACACTCAATGACCGATCCTGTAGAGGTTTAAACACCAATCTACTAGACACATACCAACCATGTTAACACCAACCCACTAGACGCATGCCAACCATGTTAACACCAACCCACTAGACGCATACCAACCATGTTAACACCAACCCACTAGATGCATACCAACCATGTTAACACCAACCCACTAGACGCATACCAACCATGTTAACACCAACCCACTAGACGCATACCATGTTAACTCCATCATTCCACTAGACCAGAGGGTTATCCTACGAATCAGGTTTGAGGAGATAGCGAGGTAACTTTGGTCAACTCCAAGTTCAACTGCGGACTCCAATACAATAGTGGCTGACCTTTCAGCCAGGTAAATTTTTATGGCAATGAATCCTTCAATAATAACCTGCTCCGGGCAGGCTAACTCACGGCTGACTCCGCTTACCCTGAATGAAATGATTGAGCTGCGAGTTGATGACAAATTAAATCAGATTCCACCCCTCTTGCAAAGACTTTGCGTCATCATCACCTTCATTTGAGGAAGACTGATTCAATATTTTATTCATCAAATGTTTATTTGGTGTAAAAAAAAATTGTATTGGAATATATCACATTACACATACACAACAATCTAGGATGTTGTTTATTTTATTAGAAAGCTTGGGGGGGCCAAATAAAAATAATGTCGAATTTGGAGTACCCAGCACTAGACAATGGAAAAGTTACACCAATCATAATAACACCACCACCAATACACCAAGACAAGAGGGACAAAAATCACATGTATTATATGCATCTTCAGTTCCACACCAGAAAGAGACATGGGTGCCTTCAAATATCTACTTGACAAAAAGCTGGTTTTGGCCATCACATGGAGGTGTTGATCCAGAGAAACTGTGGTGGACCTGAGCTTCTAAGCTGCCTCAGCCCTTGGCCTCAATTCTCCACATCAAAACCTCCCCCCTCTTTATTGCACCACCACACAAACCTGGCAATGCAGGAGTTCCAACTGTTTTCTGAAAAACAACATAAGCAGCTAGACTTTCCATTTCACAAGATGACAGACTGTGGGCTTGTGCAAGCCCTTCAAAAATGTTATTTCTCTGCTTGAGTGCCACACAACGTCATCCTTTTTCTAAAGTGTTTTTGCTATTTTCCAATTTGTTAGAGGACAAAATAGACCAGACTGATGGCGTAAGTACCAGTTCAGGGGCTTCTGAGGAACAATAACGATGTCTGGGTATCGTAACATTATTGGTCATGCAGGCCAGGGCTGTATCACTAACAGCATCCCAAATGGCACCCTATTACATATATAGTGCACTTCTTTAGATCAGGGTCCATAGTGCTCTGATCAAAAGTATTGCACTATATAGTGAATAAGATGCCACTTCAGACGCAGCCTCTGATTACCAACGCAGAAGGCACCATCATGAATAATGATGTTTATAATATCTGCATTATTCAGAGACATTCTACCGCTTACCTGATCCTCTATAGGCATCACTAGAATACCCCCAACTTTGAGCAGGATTTTCATGTCATTTTCATGATCCTTCTGCACCCCCGCACCACAGTAGATACGGTCGTATTGGTGACTGTCTGACGAGATCTCCAGACAGTTGCCCACCACAAAGATGGGTTCACAGAACTCAAACCTGACAAAAACAAAATAAAGTAAAAAAGGTAATAAAAGCAAGCCAAAAGGCATCCACGAAAAATGTGTTTTTCAATCAGTCAGAAATAATGTAAAAAAGATTTCAATGCCGTAACACGTCTTAAAAGATGCTGTCCAGGATCTTTAGCACTTACAAATTCGGAACATATTGTATGAATTAGTATCTGTAACATACATTAGGAATTGAAAATAAATTATATATGTACAAGTAAAAAGTTTGGACACACCTACTCATTCAAGGGTTTTTCTTTATTTTTACTATGTTTTACATTGTAGAATAATAACAATGAAATAACACAAATGGAATCAAGTAAATAAAAATGTGTTAAACAACTCAAAATATATTTTAGATTTGAGATTCTTCAATGTAGCCACCCTTTGCCTTGATGACAGCGTCGCACACTCTTGGCATTCCCTCAACCAGCTTCGAGGTAGTCACCTGGATTGCATTTCAATGGACAGGTGTGCCTTGATAAAAAAGTGCATTTGTGGAATTTCTTTCCCCTCTTTGAGCTAATCAGATGTGTTGTGACAATAAGGGTGGTATACAGAAGATAGCCCTATTTGGTAAAAGTCCAAGTCCATATTATGGCAAGAACAGCTCAAATAAGCAAAGAGAAATGACAGACCATCATTACTTTAAGACATGAAAGTCAGTAAATCCTGAACATTTCAAGAAATTCTGAAGTTTCTTCAAGCGCAGTCGTAAAAACCATCAAGCGCTATGATGAAACTGGCTCTCATGAGGACCGCCACCGATTTATTTAGAATTCAAGGCACACTTAACGAAAACGGCTACCACAGCATTCTGCAGCAATATGCCATCCCATCTGGTTTGCACTTAGTGGGACTATCATTTGTTTTTCAACAGGACAATGACCCAACACACCTCCAGACTGTTTAAGGGCTACTTGACCAAGAAGGAGAATGATGGAGTGCTGCATGAATATGACCTCACCGACCTCAACCCGAAAGGGATGGTTTGGGATGAGTTGGACCGCAGAGTGAAGGAAAAGCATCCAACAAGTGCTCAGCATCAAGACTGTTGGAAAGCATTCCTCATGAAGCTGGTTGAGAGAATGCCAAGAGTGTGCAAAGCTGTCATCAAGTCAAAGGGTGGCTACTTTTAAGAATCTCAAATTTATTTTAATTAGCTTTAAGACTTTTTTGGTTACTACATGATTCCATATGTGTTATTTCCTAGTATTTATGTCTTCAATATTATTTTACAATGTAGAAAATAGTAAAAAATAAAGAAAAACGCTGGAATGAGTAGGTGTGTCCAAACTTTTGACTGGTACTAAACTCAGCAAAAAAAGAAAAGTCCTCTCACTGTCAACTGTGTTTATTTTCAGCTAATTTAACATGTGCAAATATTTGTACGAACATAACAAGATTCAACAACTGAGACATAAACAAGTTCCACAGACATGTGACGAACAGAAATGGAATAATGTGTCCCTGAACAAAGGGGGGGGGGGTCAAAATCAAAGTAACAGTCAATGAAGCTGGTGGCCACACCAGATACTAAGTACTGCAGTGCATCTCCTCACAGTTCTTGCTGTGAGATGTTACCACGCTCTTCCACCTGCAAGTTCCCGGACATTTCTGGGGGGAATGGCCGAAGCCCTCACCCTCTGATCCAACAGGTCCCAGACGTGCTCAATGTGATTGAGATCCGGGCTCTTGGCTGGCCATGGCAGAACACTGACATTCCTGTCTTGCAGGAAATCAGAACGAGCAGTACGGCTGGTGGCATTGTCATGCTGGAGGGTCATTTCAGGATGAGCCTGCAGGAAGGGAGAAGATGTCTTCTTCCCTGTAACGCACAGCGTTGAGATTGCCTGCAATGACAACAAGCTCAGTCAGATGATGCTGTGACACACTGCCCCAGACCATGACGGACCCCTCCACCTCCAAATCGATTCCGCTCCAGAACACAGGCCTCGGTGTCAACGCTCATTCCTTCGACGAGAAACGCGAATCCGACCATCACCCCTGGTGAGACAAAACCGCGACTCGTCAAAGAGCACTTTTTGCCAGTCCTGCCTGGTACAGCAACGGTGGGTTTGTGCCCATAGGCGACGTTGTTGCCAGTGATGTCTGGTGAGGACCTGCCTTACAACAGGCCTACAAGCCCTCAGTCCAGCCTCTCTCAGCCTAGACAGTCTGAGCACTGATGGAGGGATTGTGCGTTCCTGGTGTAACTCGGGCAGTTGTTGCCATCCTGTACCTGTCCCACAGATGTGAGGTTCGGATGTTCCGATCCTGTGCAGGTGTTGTTACACGTGGTCTGCCACTGCGAGGACAATCAGCTGTCTGCCCTGTCTCCCTGTAGTGCTGTCTTAAGCGTCTCACATTACGGACATTGCAATTTATTGCCCTGGCCACATCTGCATTCTTCATGACTCCTTGCAGCATGCCTAAGGCACGTTCACACAGATGAGCAGGGACCCTGGGCATATTTCTTTTGGTGTTTTTCAGAGTCAGTAGAAATGCCTCTTTAGTGTCCTAAGCTTTCATAACTGTGACCTTAATTGCCTACCGTCTGTAAGCTATTCGTGTCTTAACGACCATTCCACAGGTGCATGTTCATTAATTGTTTATGGGTTCATTGAACAAGCATGGGAAACAGTGTTTAAACCCTTTACAATGAAGATCTGTGAAGTTATTTGGATTTGTATGAATTATCTTTGAAAGACAGGGTCCTGGAAAATGGACGTTTCTTTTTTTGCCGAGTTTTTTATATTTCTATATATATATATATATATATATATATATACACACATACACATACATACATACATACATACATACACACACACACACAGTTGAAGTCGGAAATGTACATATATGTACATAAATGCCAACTACATTTCAACTCAGTTTTTCACAATTCCTGACATTTAATCCAAGTAAAAATTCCCTGTCTTAGGTCAGTTAGGATCACTACTTTAATTTAAGAATGTGACATTTCAGAATAATAGCAGAGAGAATGATTTATTTCAGCTTTTATTTCTTTCATCACATTCCAAGTGGGTCAGAAGTGTACATACACTCAATTAGTATTTGGTAGCATTGCCTTTAAATTGTTGAACTTGGGTCAAACGTTTCAGGTAGCCTTCCACAACCTTCCCACAATAAGTTGGGGGAATTTTGGCCCATTCCTCATGGCAGAGCTGGTGTAACTGAGTCAGGTTTGTAGGCCTCCTTGCTCGCACATGCTTTTTCAGTTCTGCCCACAAATGTTCTATAGGATTGAGGTCAGTGCTTTGTGATGGCCACTCCGCTACCTTGCCTTTGTTGTCCTTAAGCCAGAACGCGTCTCCTTATTGAGCGGTATGACGGCTGCGTGGTACCATGGTGTTTATACTTGTACTATTGTTTGTACAGATGAATGTGGTACCTTCAGGTGTTTGGAAATTAGTCCCAAGGATGAACCAGACTTGTGTAGGTCTACAAGTTTTTTTCTGAGGTCTTGGCTGATTTCTTATGATTTTCCCATGATGTCAAGCAAAGAGGCACTGAGTTTGAAGCTAGGCCTTGAAATACATCCACAGGTACACCTCCAATTTACTCAAATTATGTCAATTAGCCTATCAGAAGCGTCTAAAGCCATGACATCATTTTCTGGAATTTTCCAAGCTGTATAAAAAAGGCACAGTCAACTTAGTGTATGTAAACTTCTGACCCATTAGAATTGTGATTCAGTGAATTATAAGTGAAATAATCTGTCTGTAAACAATTGTTGGAAAAATGACTTGTGTCATGCACAATTTAGAGGTACAATATCCATTTCAATTAATATTTTTGGTTTATATAAAATGTACCCGTGGGATGCCACTCAAAAGAAAAACAAAAGTAAGAAATACATAGAGTTTAAGTAACAATAAATTCAGTATTAACCCACCCCCCAAAAAAATATACAAGTGGGCCTCCACCCCCAACCTCCCCTCCTATTCACCGAACCAACATGTCTCCATCCAACCACAGTATATTTGTCCAGGCCTCAATTGTTCTTTGACTATCACCATTAGTTATTGCTGTCGATAATTCTAACGTTTTAATATCTAATAGTAACTGTATCCACTGGCAAATTGGGAAAGAGTGAGGTGAATGCCATTGAAGAGCCAACATCAGTAATTGTCTTTGATTGATTGAGAGATTCAAGGAGCTATCATCATTAAGTAACATGGTAGATGAAAAACATTTAACTGCAGGGCACTCCCACATGATATGAAGGAATGTGCCTACTTGATTTAGGGGACACAGTGAACAGTTGAACGAATGTCATCGTAGAATGTTTCCTCTGTCTTAAATACAGTCTGTGAACAAACGTAAAATGTTTAAGTTTATGGTTTAGATTACAGGATGCCAAGGTCATATATTTACATATTCTGTTCCAGTTAAAAGGGTTGTTCAGATTCAATTAGATCTGGGGCCCATACTTTCTTCATGGCTAACTCCCAAAAGTTGTTTATATATTATAGAGATCAGTCCTTTTGGGAGCCCAGATAATGTATTTTTAAATCCCATAATTGGATGGGTTTCCCAGGGGCCTCCATAGGCTAGCATAGCTGACTTAAATTGTAAATATATACTTAACCAAAATATAAACGCAACATGCAACAAACATTTTGTTTTGAGTTACAGTTCATTTAAGGAAATAAGTCAGTTGAAATAAATTCATGAAACGTGGGACCAACACATTACATGTTGCGTTCATATTTTTGTTCATTGTAGTAAAATATAATCTGTGTATAATGAAATGTGTGTTCTTTCCTTCGATTGATGAATTGCCTTGGGCAGGGGTTCCATGGATAATAAAAATAGCATAGTAGAAATTGGATCGCCTTGTCTGCTGCTTCTATTGATTCTGAAAGGAGAGGAGCAGATATTGCCTGTTATAACTATGGCTGAGGAATTGGCATATAGCATTTTAATCATATTAATGAAATTGGAGACAATTCCCATAGGTTCTAAGACAGACCAGAGATGACCATTCTAGTCTATTAAAAGCTTTTTCTGCATCGAGCGATTAAGCTGCCCAAGGAGCTGTATGTATTTAAGATCTGTAATAATCGATGGAGGTTATCCAAGGAAAAACAGTTTTTTAACAAACCCATCCTAATTAATTACAAAATTTGAAATAGAGCTCAGAAGAAATACCATCCCATCCAGGTCATTTGCCTTTATTCGTGCTATCCAATGCCCTTTTGAGTTCATTGAGAGAAATTTGGGCTCCCAGCGAGGTGGCTTCCTCTGTTGAGAGAAGAGGAGTTCTTATCATTTTAGAAAGCATAGTCTGGCTTGGTGTGGATTTAAAGTCAGAGGTGTACAATTCTTTATAGAAGCAGGAGAATCTTTGATTCATTTGGGTTCTAATAGTAATTCCCCTATTTAAGATTCAATAGTTGCTATATCAGCTAATTGATCATTATTGCATAGCTTTTTGGCCAGTAAACGACTGGGACGCTTACCATGGAATTAATGTTTGAGTCTGACTCGATGAATGGAAAATTCTGCTCTCTGTATTATTAATAAATTAAGCTCGGTCTTGACTTAGAAAAGAGTAAGTGTTTGTTGAGAACACTAACGCAAATAACAACATTTCCAATTCTGCTATCTTTTTTAATTGTGATTTATTCAAACCAGATGCAAATGCAGTTCCATTATTTTTTATTAAATCTATGATGGCATCCCGTAGAATCCGGGGTTCATCGACTGAATTTTTATTGATCATTATGAATTCATTTAGTTCAATTTCAAATTGATCACAGAATGTAGGAGTTTGTAGTAATGAAACAATGAAACGCCATCTTGTTGCGTAGGAGATTCTGAAATTTTAAGTTGGCAGTAGTAAGCATGGTGGTCAGTTGTTGTAGACTGTAGTTGGTCTTATCAGATTTGTCCCGCATGTCCAAAATGGCATTCATGTCTGTCCCGATAAGCAGATGGAATTCAGTTAATTTTGACAATATGCTGTTCAGAGAATCAAAAAATGTAGGATCATGAGTTTGGAGCGTACACATTAATAAAAGGCCATTTTCTTTCCATTATGTATACATTTAAGGAAAGTGATTCCGCCTTCTTGGCCTTCGTCTTTACCCAAGATGGTGATTTTGAGTTTCTTATGTATCATTATGATTACACCTTTAGTTCTGTTTGGGGCTGATGAAAAAGCAGCTAGTTTGTACAAATGGTTCTCTATTCTATGTGCACCCTTTTAGAGTAGGTGTGTTTCTTGGAGCATTGCCATATCAATATGGTTTCTTGCTAGGACATCAAGACAGCTGGAACATTTGATAGGACTATTAAGGTCTTTCAAATTCCAAGAGAGAATAGCTAGCGTTGCCATTGTTTTTCAAAAAACAATTCATTATTAATGATGAATCTTTAGTGTTAATAAGCCTATGGATGTGAAACAAAAATCAGGACCCACAGGGGAACCAACCCATTCGTCGTTTCCCATCCAGAACCTGCCCCCCCCCCCATGAACCACTCCCCCTGCCCCGCAGCTCTCCCGCCCCGGTTCTCCCCTACCTGCACTGTCATTACAGGGTTGCAGCATATCGGTGAGTGGCAGATTTGCATATGAAATCTCTAAAGCAGAATATAGTTGGGGTTATTGAGAAAGAAAGAAAAAGTAAAACATAAAATAAGTAACCATTTAACCTTTCAGACGTTTAAAGTTAAGTTTGCAGACTTGTTGAGTTAGGGTGGGTAAAGAAGAAAAATAAAGGAAAACAGTATTTGTATTAAGCATTTATGTGCTCTATACTATTTCCAAAAAAAGAAAAACGGTATCTACAAGAAATGCAGTCTATAATCTAGATCTTCACAATAGTTAATCGTGGCCTGTAGGCCAAGTCCTCCCTGGGTGATAAATTTTGTAGCGGAAACAGAGGGGGAAAGTCAACAACAACAAAAAAAAAAATAACAAGGCTGAAATTATACAAAAGCTCTGGAGCATCACTGTAAGGCAATTTCCATGTCTGAAAATTGGCAGGCAGAAAAATACTAACTGAACTGCATCTAGTTATTTAACCAGAGTTTCACTGCATGCACCATTACACCCTATATAACATGTGTAACGTTTTGATTAAGCTTCCAACTCACTTATCAAAGCTGTCACTATTCTTGATGAAGTCATCTAGTTTCTCCTTGGCGTATTCCACCACATCCATATGGAGCTCCACTCCATGGTTCACACCAAATGGACCTGCAAAAAAACTATTAAAAGTTCATTTGCAGTGATTACACATCACTTACTTACACATCACTTAGGTGGGTCTGCGTTTGACTTCGTATGCTATCCATGTGTGTTGCCTTGTGTTGTTTAAGCATAGGTTAACTCATTAGAGCTAGAGCATTGATGTATACCATCACCATATAATCATTAATCAAGATTTAAATGAATATCTCAACACATCATAGAGAGGGAAAATATTTAATTAAACAAACAGAGGCATCGTTACCTATTATGAGTCCCACCATGGTGCTGAGGTATCCAGTCCCACTGCCCAGATTGAGGAAGGACAGTCCCTGCTGGAGCTTCAGAGCCTCCATCACCTCAGAGTAGATACAGGGGGCAGAAAGGTGGATGTTGCCATGCTTCCACGCCAGGTCCTTATAGGCATTGTCCCTGTAGTGTAGGTAAGGAGATGGGACACCTTTATGTTAGCTCCAGGAAAATGTTTACTAAGATAAAACAATTTTGTACAGAGCATTATAAGTAACATGGTTGGGGCAATACCTTTTCAATTCAGTTGATTCAGGAAATAAACTGAAATTCACATTGTATGTTTTGCTTATGACAAAAATGAGGAATTGGAATTTCTGTTTACTTCCTGAATTGAAATGGACCCCAAACCTGATGTTGATAAAACTGGATAGGTTGTATAGAGCATTAAGGGTAGTGTAGTACCTGTAGCCATCCAGGTAGTAGTCCCCACGGTCTATGGCCCTGAAGGCCTGCTCCACGCGACCTGTACGGATGTACTGCGCCTCCTTCAGGTTGTCAATCAGATCATTGTTGTCCTCCCCGGCGCTCACTGCACCCCCCATGGCAAGAAAGAAACGGTAGAGCAAAAAGAGGGTGCAAAACTCTTCTTTCCACAAGTGGAACACTGTGTTGTCTTCTTAGCGGGGCATGGAGCGATGAAGAGGACAGTGGAACACTGTGTTGTCTTCTTAGCGGGGCATGGCGCGATGAAGAGGACAGTGGGACACTGTGTTGTCTTTTTAGCGGGGCATGGAGCGATGAAGAGGACAGTGGAACACTGTGTTGTCTTCTTAGCGGGGCATGGAGCGATGAAGAGGACAGTGGAACACTGTGTTGTCTTCTTAGCGGGGCATGGAGCGATGAAGAGGACAGTGGAACACTGTGTTGTCTTCTTAGCGGGGCATGGAGCGATGAAGAGGACAGTGGAACACTGTGTTGTCTTCTTAGCGGGGCATAGAGCGATGAAGAGGACAGTGGAACACTGTGTTGTCTTCTTAGCGGGGCATGGAGCGATGAAGAGGACAGTGGAACACTGTGTTGTCTTCTTAGCGGGGCATGGAGCGATGAAGAGGACAGTGGGACACCTGAGGGACTTGTGTTCTTCTTTCCTGAGGGCCACTTCACACCATTGTCATATCAAGATAGGCTAACTCCAGGGAATTGAGAGAGAGGAAGACAATGATAAAAGAGAGATAAGATGATATGTGTAGTAGGGGGTGTCAGTCTATGGAGAAACCATAACTACGCAGCCTAGAGGTCAATACCCATGTTTCTACAGTGCAAGCAAGCAACTATGGAGAAAACTATATGTTGTGAATTTCTGTGTAAGCACATGAAGCTAGTGGTAACCACAATTGTTATGAGTTTATTGATGAGATCTTCATTAATAATTCTGTAAAACTGATGAAGTATAGGGTCCGGTTTTTATGAAGCGTGAAAAACTGCGGGACGGGTAGCTACTTATCATTTCAGTTACTAAAAAACACAAGTGAAAAACCTAGCATGACTTGAATGAGTATGGTCTGTGAGGAGATCATAAAGCCAATCTACAGTGTATGAAAGACGCAGCAGAGGAAGACACATTTTGAATTGTCTATCAGCCTTCTCAGCATCTCCACCTAACACATCTGAGTCAGCTAATAAAGATTGCATTCAGAGGTGACATTGTAGTACAGTAGCTAGTAGGGCTTGTGGAGAGGTAATTTTCCATTGGCTCTTCTTTCACACACTGGCAAAATAAATAATTGATTCATTCTCACCCTTGTATGATAGTACTGTGTTACAGGAGCAGATTTTTGTTCTGGTTTTATTCATCCATCCCTGAAATGCATAGTCCTTTGAGTTTTCTGCAACCAAAAAAAAGGGCTGTCAAAATGGGTCAAGCAGTAAAGGACTGAGTAGAGTACTGCACTGCTGCTGCTGACAAGCCTATGACTTGTCTTAAACATACAGACAGAGAAGGGTGGGAGCTAATTTAGTTACCTAAAATAGGTACATGTGGTTTGAACTTGACCTGAAATCCTGCAATAGATTCAGATAACCTAGTTAGCTAAATATACACACAGAGAGAAATTATATTCGCCTATGCATTAAACACCTATGTTCAGGGCTGCATTCAGTTGGGCACAAAGTTGTGGACCGTTCAAATAAGCCAGAAAAATCACACCTCTAACAAGTAGAAGATGGCGCCGGGGAATATGGCAGATGTTTTACGTGCCTCCAGCCGATTGTGTTTTTTTGTTTGCTTATTTGTGTTGATTGTCATTTATTTTGTACATAATGTTGCCGCTACCGTCTCTTATGACCGAAAATAACTTCTAGACACCAGGACTGTAATTACTCACCACGGACAAGTAAAATCCTCTTTTTCCTTTCACGACTCTGACGAGCCCGACGCGAAGGATACACTGCTTCCTCGGGAACAGGCCCTGATCCCCGTGATCTGTGTGAAGAGGAGGTGGAGAAGGAGGTGCCGAATGTCGGGCTACCTTCTGAGAATTTGTAGGCGATCGAATAAACCCCCACTTCCCTCCATTCTGCTAGCAAACGTGCACTCTTTGGACAATAAAATCGAAGAGTTACACGGAAGATGGAACTACCAACGGGACATTAAAAACGAACATCTTATACTTCACGGAGTCGTGGCTGAACGACGACAACATCAACATACAGCTGGCTGGTTATACGATGTACTGGCAGGATAGAACAGCGGCGTCTGGTAAGACAAGGGGCGGCAGTCTATGTATATTTGTAAACAACAGCTGGTGCACAATATCTAAGGAAGTCTCGAGCCTGAGGTAGAGTATCTCATGATAAGCTGTAGACCACACTACCTACCGAGAGAGTTTTCATCTGTATTCTTTGTAGCTGTTTACATACCATCACAGTCAGAGGCTGGCACTAAGACAGCCAATACTTAGTCCAATACTCTACTCAGCAAACTGGATGCAGTCTATCACAGTGCCATCCATTTTGTTACCAAAACACCTTATACCACCTGTATGCTCTAGTCGGCTGGCCTTTGCTACATATTCGTCGCCAGACCCACTGGCTCCAGGTCATCTATAAGTCTATGCTAGGTAAAGCTCCGCCTTATCTCAGTTCACTGGTCACGAAAACAACACCCACCTGTAACACACGTTCAAGCAGGTATATCTCACTGATCATTCCCAAAGCCAACACCTCATTTGGTCACCTTTCCTTCCAGTTCTCTGCTGCCAGTGACTGGAATGAATTACAAAAATCGCTGAAGCTGGAGACTTATTTCCCTCACCAACTTTAAACATCAGCTATCTGAGCAGCTAACCGATCACTGCAGCTGTACATAGTCCATCTGTAAATAGCCCACCCAATCTACCTACTTCATCCGGTTTTTATATTTTTTTGCACACCAGTATCTCTACTTGCACATCATCATCTGCTCATTTATCACTCCAGTGTTAATCTGCTAAATTGTAATTCTTCACTACTATGGCTTATTTATTGCCTATCTCCTCATGCCTTTTGCGCACACTGTATATAGACATTTTTTTCTACTGTGTCATTTGACTTGTTTATTGTGTTATTGGCTTGTTTATTCCATGTGTAACTAACTATGTGTTGTTGTCTGTGTCACACTGCTTTGCTTTATCTTGGCCAGGTCGCAGTTGTTCTCAACTAGCCTACCTGGTTAAATAAAGGTGAAATAAAAATAAATAGAAACTGCCTTGTCCAGGGGCAGAACGACAGATGTTTACCTTGTCAGATCGGGGATTCGATCCAGCAACCTTTCGGTTACTGGACCAATGCTTCATGCTCCATGCTTTTTTTTTTTTTTTAAGCAATCACTTTTGCACGTGAAAACACATAATCTTACTGATTACTCCACGTGCTCAATCTAGTTTAGGCTCCTGGTTAGAGCGGATTTCGCCATGGGCTTCGAACAGGCCACCAGGCTCACGCCCAGGAGGCAGCCCGGGTCCAAATCGAATGCAATCACATTTCAGCCGGTCAAAACACGCATACCACGGATGACATTAATCATAAACCCACTCATTGGCTAGTTCTCATCCACGATTGGCAGAATTATTTGAAGCCAATTAACTGCTTTATAGAACAGTTACCACACAGATTGGACGTTTTCCATCAAATCATCTTGCCCTGATATCTCAGCACTGCGTTTTGTGGAAAACAAAACAAAAACAGGAAATGGGCTAGCCTCTTTTCTGGTTAATTACCTTTCAAATTGATAACAATAACTGTTTAAAATATTACATAGAATTGAGCTTCATGATGTAACTCGTTGGCTAGCTAAGAAACATCAGCTAGCTAAATTACATACATTGGCTGAAACGGTGTTATGCTGCGTTATTTTAATCATACAACGCATGAAACAAACAACACGACATTGCAGACAATTTAACGTTACCTAGCTAACGTAACTAGCTAGGCGTTTAGCCACAACGAATGTCAGGTTAGTAGCTAAAAACTGTAGTGTTATGTAAGCAAGGCGTGACAAAACCAATTTCATAGCTAATATCCATCAGCATTGCAGCAGGTTCGATAGTTAATGTGGACCAAATAGCACGATACATATTGAACGTTGCCAGCTAACGCCAGGCTCCATTTAGCAGTCGATGATGGCCATAATCAACTAACGTAGGCTAAACTAGCTAAGTATTAACGAAAGAATTAGCAAAAATACATTGCGATTCGTGGTGAAAGGAAGTGGAGTTGACAGATAGACACTGGTGTAAACAGATGTCAATCGTCTCTAGAAATTAAGTTTTGAACACATGCAGGCCCAAACAGTCTGTGTGTCACCAATTCAGACAAAGCCATGGTAGTTAGCGAGTAGCCACTTTATAAAAGACAAAATGTCGACATTGCACTTTTAGATTGGAAAATACTCACAGCGCAGAGTCAATGGTTCCACGCAGTCCCAATAGCTATGGAGTTTGGGATTAGCAGCAATGCAGTCGTTTACACCACCTTCTCCGTTGTTATTGACTGGAATCCTTGCAAGAAATGGAAACAAAGACTGAACTTGTACTACTTAGCCAGAGGGATAAATGACAAGCCAGAGCCTAGGGAAATAGCCGTTTTTAGACGAGCTGGAGAGATCACATATGCCGACCCGGAAAACAAGAAACTGGTCGAGGTGATGAAGGCATTGGACAACTACTGTGCACCACGCAGGAATACTGTGTTCGAGAGACATTAATTTTGGGCACACAACTTCAATGAACAGGCAGGTATTGACAACCTTACTGAGAACACGCGGTTGTGAGTTCAAAGACACTGAGGATTTAACCCTAGCTAAGGCAATACATGTTTGCTGTACAAAATACATTACATCAACTCAGGCTAGAGTACCAGTCAAAAGTTTGGACGTATCTACTCTTTATTTTTACAATTTTCTACATTGTAGAATAGCAGCCAAAAAGTACTCAGCATATGTGGGAACTCCTTCAAGACTGTTGGAAAATCATTCCAGGTGAAGCTGGTTAAGATAATGCCAAGAGTGTGCAAAGCTGTCAAGGCAAAGGGTGTCTACTTTGAATAATCTAAAATATATTTTTGAAATATATTTATATTTGTTTAACACTTTTTTGGGGTTACTACATGATTCCATGTGTTATTTCATAGTTTTGACGTCTTCACTATTATTCTGCAAGGTAGAAAATAGTGAAAATAAAGAAAAACGCTTGAATGAGTAGGTGTGTCAAGTTTTGACTGATACTGTATGTTAGCTAGCAATAGCACAGAACAGTTTGTGCATGCTATGGAAGAAAAGGGCCGCCATTATACAATCACGAGCACAGTCAGAATAAAGGCCGCCCCCATGCTCAACCAGCGAGCAGCAGACAAAGACTTGTGGAAAAACACACAAACCAAAGAGGTGTCCTGTATTCAATGTTGAATGTAAAAAATGTGGCAAGATAAATCACTTTGCAGCTGTGTGGAGGTCAAGGACAGATGTTGCTCCTTTTGAAACGGAGGTCAAGGAAGTGGACATGTTGTTCATAGGTGCAGTGATACAAGCGCTCAAAAAAGATGCTGGCTGGCACACAAACTTGCGTATAGGGGGACCGACAGTCAACTTTTAAGTTAGACACAGTAGCTGAAGCTTATGTGCTCCCACAAGCAATAGCTGACAAATTGCCCAAGCAATTCAACGTGAAAGAGACTGAGACTGTTCTCATAGCCTATGGAGGCACCCGCATTAAACCAACGGGCATCATGATATTGCAAGTTGCCACGCGGCACAAACAAGCCCATCTACAGTTCTATGTTACAGATGCATCTGATACCACTACTAGGCAGAGAGGCCTGTGTGCAGCTTGACCTCATCAGAAAAATGTCAACAGTTGCATGCCATGCTCTGCCATGCTCCAATAAGAGCTACTCAAGCCTCTTAAGGATCTGCCCCCCTTTTTAAAAAAATGTTCACCTAAAATAACATACCCAAACCTAACTGCCTGTAGCTCAGGCCCTGAAGCAAGGATATGATTATTATTGGTACCATTTGAAAGGAAACACTGACATTTTTGGAAATGTGAAAGGAATGTAGGAGAATATAACACAGTAGATCTGGTAAAAGATAATACAAAGAAAAAAACAGCTGTTCTTTTGTATTTTTTTTGTACCATCTTTGAAATGCAAGAAAAAGGCCATAATGTATTATTCCAGCCCTGGTGCAATTTAGAATTTGGCCGCTAGATGGCAGCAGTGTATGTGCAAAGTTTTAGACTGATCCAATGAACCGTTGCATTTCTGTAAAAAAACAAAACATGTATCAAGACTGCCCAAATGTGCCTAATTAGTTTATGAATAACTTTTAATGTTCAAAATTGGGCACTCTTCTCAAACAATAACATGCTATTATTTCACTGTAATTACTACTGTAAATTGGACAGTGCAGTTAGATTAACAAGAATTTAAGCTTTCTGCCAATATCAGATATGTCTATGTCCTGGGAAATGTTCTTGTTACTCACAAACTCATGCTAATCGCATTAGCCTACGTTAGCTCAGCTGTCCTGCGGATAGGACACCAATCCCAAAGAAGATTTATTAAAGGACTCTGAGTTTCCAGGCCTGCACCACAGCTACATTGATCCAAAAGTCCCTCCTGTTGTTCATGGATGTAGGAAAATCCCATATGATGTGCTTGACCAGCTGAAAGAGACATTGGACAGTCAAGAGCAGAGGGGTGTGGTCAGCACAGTAACAAAACCATCAGCGTGGTTGAAGCACCTTTGGTAGCAACTACAGCCTCGAGTCTTGGGTATGACGCTACAAGCTTGGCACCTGTATTTGGAGAGTTTCTCCCATTCTTCTCTGCAGATCGTCTCAATCTGTCAGGTTGGATGGGGAGCATCTCTGCACAGCTATTTTCAGGTCTCTCCAAAGATGTTCTATCGTTCAAGTCCGGGCTCTGGCTGAAGCCACTTCTGCGTTGTCTTCGCTGTGTGCTTAGGGTCATTGTCCTGTTGGGAAGTGAACCTTCGCCCTGTCTGAGGTCCTGAGTGCTCTGGAGCAGGTTTTCATCAAGGATCTCTCTGTACTTTGCTCTGTTCACCTTTCCCTTGGTCCTGACTAGTCTCCCAGTCTGTCGCTGAAAAACCTCCCCACAGAAGGATTCTGCCACCACCATGCTTCACCGTAGGGATGGTGCCAGGTTTCCTCCAGACGTGATGCTTGGCATTCAGGCCAAAGAGTTCAATCTTGGTTTCATCAGACCAGATAATCTTGTTCTTCATGGTCTGAGAGTCCTTTAGGTGCCTTTTGGTAAAATCCAAGCGGCTGTCATGTGCCTTTTACTGAGGAGTGGCTTCCGTCTTGCCACTCTACTATAAAGTCCTGATTGGTGGAGTGCTGAAGAGATGGCTGTCCTTCTGGAGGGTTCTCCATTCTCCACAGAGGAACTTTGGAGCTCTGTCAGAGTGACCATCGGTTTCTTGGCCGCCTCCTTGACCAAGGCCCTTCTTCCCCGATTGCCTAGTTTGGCCGGGCGGCCAGCTCTAGGAAGAGTCTTACATGGTTCCAAACTTCTTCCATTTAAGAATGATTGAGGCCACTGTGTTCTTGGGGACCTTCAATGCTGCAGAAATGTTTTGGTACCCTTCCCCAGATCTGTGCCTCGACACAATCCTGTCTCGGAGCTCTAACGACAATTCCTTCGATCTCATGGCTTGGTTTTTTCTCTGACGTGCATTGTCAACTGTAGGACCTTATATTGACAGGTGTGTGTGCCTTTCCAAATCATGTCCAATCAACTGCATTTACAACAGGTTGACTCCAATGAAGTTGTAGAAACATTTCAAGGATGATCAATGGAAACAGGATGCACCTGAGCTCAATTTCGAGTCCCATAGCAAAGGGTATGAATACTTATGTAAATAAGGTATGTATGTGTTTATGTTTAATCAATTTGCAAAAATGTCTAAAAACCTGTTTTCTCTTTGTCATTGTGGGATATTGTCTGTAAATTGATGAGGATTTTATTTATTTAATACATTTTATAATAAGGCTGTAACGTAACAAAATGTGGAAAAAGTCAAGGGGTCTGAATACTTTCCGAATGTACTGTATGGCATCTATGGACCAACGTCTTTCGACGCAATATTTTCAAGTATGTAAAACAACTGACCAGTAAACTTTAATGTGGGCGTGGGCTGGCACATAAATGTATATACACCAGTACGTACACATGTTACAAACCCTGACAAGACTCAACATATGCAAGCATGTTCAGATTGACCACAAGGGAGCGCTACAACAAGCACATATCTCTTGATCTGTTTGACTCAGTGTTGAAATTGGAAACCTGGGGTCTGGATTGTGATTCCTAGGATTTCAGTGACTACTTATTTTGAACTTTTTTTTGTTTTATTCAAAAGGAGAAACACTTTTACATCCAAGGCTACAGATTACAGATTGAGAGACAGAGAAGTTTGTCATAAAGTGGCTGCAGCTTGCACCAGACAGAGACAGAGGCAGAAAGGAGAGGACTGAACACAGCAAGGAAAGGGCAGCTAGAACCAGAGACACACATTTACATACACACATAAACTCAGCAAAAAAATAAATGTCCTCTCACTGTCAACTGTGTTTATTTTCAGCCAATTTAACATGTGGTAATATTTGTATGAACATAAGATTCAACATGTGAGACAAACTGAACATGTTCCACAGACATGTGACTAAAATAAGTGGAATAATGTATCCCTGAACAAAGGGGGGTCAAAATCAAAAGTAACAGTCAGTCCCTGCAGCTGAAAAACATCCCCACAGCATGATGTTGCCACCATCATGCATCACCGTAGGGATTAGAGGTCGACTGATTATGATTTTTCAACGCCGATACCGATTATTGGAGGACAAAAAAAGCCGATTTTTAAAATGTATTTGTAATAATGACAATTACAACAATACTGACAATACTGAATGAACACTTATTTTAACTTAATAATACATCAATAAAATCAATTTAGCCTCAAATAAATAATGAAACATGTTCAATTTGGTTTAAATAATGCAAAAACAAAGTGTTGGAGAAGAAAGTAAAAGTGCAATATGTGCCATGTAAGAAAGCTAATGTTTAAGTTCCTTGCTCAGAACATGAGAACTAATGAAAGCTGGTGGTTCCTTTTAACATGAGTCTTCAATATTCCCAGGTAAGAAGTTTTAGGTTGTAGTTATTATAGGAATTATAGGACTATTTCTCTCTATACCATTTGTATTTCATATACCTTTGACTATTGGATGTTCTTATAGGCACTTTAGTATTGCCAGTGTAACAGTATAGCTTCCGTACCTCTCCTCGCTCCTACCTGGGCTCGAACCAGGAACACAACGACAACAGCCACCCTCGAAGCAGCGTTACCGATGTAGAGCAAGGGGAATAACTACTCCAAGTCTCAGAGCGAGTGACGTTTGAAACGTTATTAGCGCTCACCCCTCTAATTAGCTAGCCATTTCACATCGGTTACACAAGCCTAATCTCGGGAGTTGATAGGCTTGAAGTCATAAACAGTGCAATGCTTGAAGCACCATGAAGAGCTGCTGGCAAAACGCACAAACGTGCTGTTTGAATGAATGCTTACGAGCCTGCTGCTGCCTACCATCGCTCAGTCAGACTGCTCCATCAAATCATAGACTTAATTATAACATAATAACACACAGAATTGCGAGCCGTAGGTCATTAATATGGTCGAATCCGGAAAATATCATCTTGAAAACAAGATGTTTATTCTTTCAGTGAAATACGGAACCATTCCTTATTTTATCGGGTGGTATCCATCAGTCTAAATATTCCTGTTACATTGCACAACCTTCAATGTTATGTCATAAATACGTAAAATTCTGGCAAATTAGTTCGCAATGAGCCAGGCGGCCCAAACTGTTGCATATAGCCTGACTCTGCTTGCAATGAACGCAAGAGAAGTGACACAATTTCACCTGGTTGCCTGCTAACCTGGATTTCTTTTAGCTAAATATGCAGGTTTAAAAATATATACTTTTGTGTATTGCTTTTAAGAAAGGCATTGGTGTTTATGGGTAGGTATACGTTGGAGCAACGACAGTCCTTTTTCGCGAATGCGCACTGCATCGATTATATGCAACGCAGGACACATTAGATAAACTAGTAATATCATCAACCATGTGTAGTTATAACTAGTGATTATGATTGATTAAGTTTAATGCTAGCTAGCAACTTACCTTGGCTTCTTACTGCATTCGCGTAACAGGCAGGTGGTTAGAGCGTTGGACTAGTTAACTGTAAGGTTGCAAGATTGAATCCCTGAGCTGACAAGGTAAAAATCTGTCGTTCTGCCGTTCCTAGGCCGTCATTGAAAGTAAGAATGTGTTCTTAACTGACTTGCCTCGTTTCAGAAAGATTAAATAAAATTGGCGTCCAACATTACCGATTTCCGATTGTTTTGAAAACTTGAAATCGGTCCTAATTAATCGTCCATTCCGATGAATCGGTCGACCTCTAGTATCTGGTGTGGCCACCAGCTGCATGAAGTACTGCAGTGCATCTCCTCCTCATGGACTGCACCAGATTTACCAGTTCTTGCTGTGAGATGTTACCCCACTCTTCCACCAAGGCACCTGCAAATTCCTGGACATTTCTGGGGGGAATGGCCCTAGCCCTCACTCTCCGATCCAACAGGTCCCAGACGTGCTCAATTGGATTGAGATCCGGGCTCTTCGCTGGCCATTGCAGAACACTGACATTCATGTCTTGCAGGAAATTACACACAGAACGAGCAGTATGACTGGTGGCATTGTCATGCTGGAAGGTCATGTCAGGATGAGCCTGCAGGAAGGGTACCACATGAGGGAGGAGGATGTCTTCTCTGTAACGCACAGCATTGAGATTGCCTGCAATGACAACAAGTTCAGTCCGATGATACTGTGACACACCGCCCCAGACCATGAAGGACACTCCACCTCCAAATCGATCCCACTCCAGACTACAGGCCTTGGTGTAACGCTCATTCCTTCAACGATAAACGCGAATTCTACCATCACCCCTGTTGAGACAACACTTTTTGCCGGTCCTGTCTGGTCCAGCGACGGTGGGTTTGTGCCCAAATGCGATGTTGTTGCCGGTGATGTCTGGTGAGGACCTGCCTTACAACAGGCCTACAAGCCCTCGGTCCAGCCTCTCTCAGCCTATTGTGGACAGTCTGAGCACTGATGGAGGGATTGTGTGTTCCTGGTGTATCTCGGGCAGTTGTTGCTGCCATCCTGTACCTGTCCCGCAGGTGTGATGTTTCGGATGTACCGATCCTGTGCAGGTGTTGTTACACGTGCTCTGCCACTGCGAGGACGATCAGCTGTCCGTCCTGTCTCCCTGTAGCGCTGTCTTAGGCATCTCACAGTACGGACATTGCAATTTATTGCCCTGGCCACATCTGCAGTCCTCATGCCTCCTTCCAGCACACCTAAGGCACATTCACGCAGATGAGCAGGGACCCTGGGCATCTTTGTTTTGGTGTTTTTCAGAGTCAGTAGAAATGCCTCTTTAGTGTCATAAGCTTTCATAACTGTGACCTTAATTGCCTACCATCTGTAGCTGTTAGTGTCTTAACGACCGTTCCGCAGGTGCATGTTCATTAATTGTTTATGGTTCATTGAACAAGCATGGGAAACAGTGTTTAAACCTTTTACAATGAAGATCTGTGGAGTTATTTGGATTTGTATGAATTATCTTTTAAAGACAGGGTCCTGGAAAAAGTGACGTTTCTTTTATTTCTGAGTTTACATACACACAAACATGTAAGGGATAAACACTGACACTTGGTACATTATCTAGAAATAGTGGACGACTTGATAATGACGAGTTTATTAATTCCAGATAATGTACAGAGCGGAAGCGTTTATCCCACTTAAACCGCTGTTGCCATAGAAAACAAGCACACATTTACTCGTAAAAATTACATGTTTTCATTGAGATTTTATTTTTGATAAGTAAATTCATACCATTTCAGCCTTCCACTAAACCAGGTTGTTAGTTCTATCGGTTAAGTTGCTAGAGAAGAGGACTTGTTGTTCATTCTATTTGCTTGATTGCTATGCAGGCTTGCAATGTTCTTATCCCTTGCTTGCTAGGTAGCCAACTATGGCTAACACAGTTGTGTCAACTTTGCAGACAGAATAACATCAAAGTAGCTGCATTTGCATTTGTTTAAGCTGTTTTCTAGTGACATTTATTTGGATACATCCATGCTACTGTACATAAATAGTGCCTGTTAAGGGATGAAACCCACACAGTCAATTTCATCTATTTAGATAAAAATCGAGTGAATTTGTGGCATTGCTGGGCCTAAAATGGCAGCTTTGGCTCAGTTCTGGCTGCCAGATCGGGCCCAAATGACTCGGGCCTATTCTGTACCGTCATTCATTTCAGACTCGGGCCGGATCCGGCTGCCAGTTTTAGATCTGGCATGCAGGAATCAGGCCAGATGTCTGTGCCACCTGGGATGCAGCTAGTTTGTGAAGTGGTTGACTAGCCTACCAGCAGTTTCTCCAAGCCGAAGGAACACAGCTGAGAGGATGTTAACACGTCACATGGTGGTTAGCAGATGTAGACAGATAGATGTGTGTTTTGCCCTACTGTAGAAATAGCCTGGTAAAGATGGATTCAAAGGGAATGTTTACCCGGGGACTCAGAGGTGAAAACATCAGAGATCAAATGAATGTGAATCTCTCGCTCTCTCTCTACTATGATAGACCCTATTATATAGGCTATTATACTCCTTTAAACATCAACGTTAAAGTTTGCAATAGTATAAATTTCAAGAGGATGTGATCTGTTGGTCAGTGTTATCATACCATCGGCTTATTTATAATGAGAGCTACTCAGACCTGTGTTTCCTGAGTAAGTGTGAGGTCATAAAATGTAGTTTCCACACTGCCTTTCTGTGTCTGAAGGTACTCGTCAAGCTGTGAAAAAGACACACATCAAGCTGTGAAAAAGACACACATCAAGCTGTGAAAAAGACAGATTGACATACAGTATATATTCAAAAGTATGTGGGCACCCCTTCAAATGAGTGGATTTGGCTATTTTAGCCACACCTGCTGCTGACAGGTGTATAAAATCGAGCACACAGCCATTCCATCTCCATAGACAAACATAGGCAGTAGAATGGCCTTACTGAAGAGCCCAATGACTTTCAACATCGCACCGTCATAGGATGCTACCTTTCCAACAAGTCAGTTCGTTAAATTTCTGCTTTACTGGAGTTTCCCTGATCAACTGGCAGTGCTGTTATTGTGAAGTGGAAAAGTCTAGGAACAACAAGAGCTCAGCTGTGAAGTGGTAGGTAAGCCACACAATTTCTTACGGGACCACAGAGTGCTGTAAGAAATTAAGTGCAAAGCGGGTAAAAATCGTCTGTCCTTCTTTGCAACACTCACTACCAAGTTCCAAACTATATCTGGAAGCAACGTCAGCACAATAACTGTTGTCGGGAGCATCATGAAATGGGTTTCCGTGGCTGAGCAGCCGCACACAAGCCTAAGATCACCATGCGCAATACTATGCGTTGGCTGGAGTGGTGTAAGGCTCACTGCCATTGGACTCTGAAGCAGTGGAAAGTGTTCTCTGGAGTGATGAATTACGCTTCACCATCTGGCAGTCCGACGGACAAATATGGGTTTGGCGGATGCCAGGAGAACGCTACCTGCCTAAATGTATAGTGCCAAATGTAAAATTTGGTGGAGGAGGAATAATGGTCTGGGGCTATTTTTCATGGTTTGAGCTAGGCCCCTTAGTTCCAGTGAAGGGACACAGCATACATTCTTACAATGACATTCTAGATGATTCTGTGCTTCCAAATTTGTGGCAACAGTTTGGGGAAGGCCCTTTCCTGTTTCAGCATGACAATGCCCCCGTGCACAAAGTGAGGTCCATACAATCGAAATCGGTGTGAAAGCACTTGACTGGCCTGCACAGAGCTCTGACCTCAACCCCATCGAACACCTTTGGGATGGAACGCCGACTGAGGCAGTGAGCTCTTAAGGCCATTCTACTGCAAATGTTTTTCTATGTAGACATCTGTGTGCTTGATTGTAACCTCTACGGGATCGCCCCCCCCCACGGGACGGTTGAGCTAACATAGGCTAACGTGATTAGCATGAGGTTGTAAGTATCAAGAAAATTTCTCAGGACATAGACATATCTGATATTGGCAGAAAACTTAAATTCTTGTTAATTTAACTGCACTGTCTAATTAACAGTAGCTATTACAGTGCAATAATACCATGCTATTGTTTGAGGAGAGTGCACAGTTATGCACTTGAAAATGTATTAATAAACCAATTAGGCACATTTGGGCAGTCTTGATACAACATTTTGAACAGAAATGCAATGATTCATTGAATCAGTCTAAAACTTTACACATAATCCGCTGCCATCTAGTGGCCAATATCTAAATTGCGCCTAACCTGGAACAGTACATTATGGCTTTTCTCTTGCATTTCAAAGATGATGGAACAAAGAAAAACATCTGTTTTTAAATTTGTATTATCTTCTACCAGATCTAATTTGTTATATTCTCCTACATTAATTTCACATTTCCACAAACTTCAGTGTTTCCTTTTCAAATGGTATCAAGAATATGCATATCCTTGCTTCAGGTCTGAGCTACAGGCAGTTAGATTTGGGCATGTCATTTTTGGCGATAAAAAAAAAAAAGGGTCCGATCCTTAAGAGTAACTCCTGTCAGCAACAGGTGTGGCTGAAATAGTCAAATCCATTCATTTGAAGGGGTGGCCACATACTTTTGTATATATAGTGTATATCAGCATGGTAGAATTTAATGGCTAGTTCATTCTTGCAAGTTCTTTGTTTTGAGCAGCTTTTGAAAGTAAAAGTCGAATTGAAAACATTAATGTTATTGGCATTGTTGAATTCAATTTTCATAATGGCAAGCTAGGACTGATGGTTTGGTTGGCTACGCATAGTCCCTGGTTGATTATCCCTTACATATGCACGGTATATCAGCATGGTATAATTCAATGGCTATAGTTCATTCTTACATGTTCTATGTTTGATCTGCTCTAATTTAAAGCATTGTTGTCATTGGGAATTCGATTTTCATAATAGCAAGCTAGGACTCATGGTTGTTTAGCTAAATTAGCAAGTCTGTTTGTTTGGTGACCAAGGCAACTACTGTAGCTATCTAGTAAACTAACTTGCTAACTACTTTAGTTGATGTTGAACACATTTCTAGTGGCGTATGTGTTAAATTAAAGCCATGGGATAAAAGGGACAATCAACACGGGGCTCTATGCGTTCTCTGGAAAATGAACAAGTAGAAATAACCTGGTAAAGATGTATTCAGGGGAAATGTTTACCTGGGGAGTCGAAGGTGAAAACATCAAAGAGAGAGAACAAATGAATGTGAAGCTCTCTCTCTCTACTGTCATAGACTCTACTGTATAGGAAAATATACTCCTTTAAACTTCCACTTTAAACTTTGCAAGTTTGCAATAGAATGAATTGCAAGAGGATGTGATCTGTTGGTCAGTGTTATCAAACCATCTGCTGGTTTATCATGAGAGCTTCTCAGAACTCAGACCTGCGTTTCCTGAGTAACTGTTGGGTCACCCGATAGGTAGTTTCCACACTGCCTTTCTTTGTCTGAAGGGACTCAGTCCACACATCAAGCTGTGAAAAGGACAGACCGACATATATCACAAACGGGACTGATTGACATTATGTGCTTGATCTTAAGGATAGCTTTTCTCTTGGTCCAAGTAAGAGGTAAGTCTAGGCATAGCCAGGCATAGGCTTTTAGTGGAAAGGAGTATGTTGTTCTCTCTGTCATATTTCAAATGGATGAATAGGATGGATAAATAGGAAATAGAGCTTGGACCATCTTTGCTTATATCCTAACAAGTAGTTATAACAAGCTTATAAATGGTTATAACACGCTTAACACAAGTGTTTTATCTTATAAAAAGTGGATGTTTCTGGATTTATAGGTCACTGTTACACCTCCATCAACTCAGCCCATGTGGACCAAATGATCCGGCCGGGCCACAGCTTCAGCCTGGCCTGTGAGTTTGTCTGCCTGCAGCCCAGCCATGTGATGCAGTGGTGGAAGGATGGCCAGGTCCTACTTAACGCTAGCGCCATCCTGCCCAACATTACTCTGTCTATGCATGTGAGTGGAGCTGGGGAGAAGGACAGTGGAAACTATAGCTGTAGGACAGAACCACCTGATGCCCTGGGCACCACAGCTGTTATTACAGTGGGAGGTAAGATCAAATCAAAAATCTAATCCAATTTTATTTGTCACGTACACAGTTTACAGCAGGTGTAAAAGGGGCAGTGAAATGCTTGTGTGCTATCTCCCTCAACACTGCAGTACAATAATCAATATCAATAATAAGAGTCAAATAAAAACATACCACATTTAGGCATGTGTGATGTGTACAATTGTCATAGACCTGAATATTTATGTATCACCCTGATCTAATACTTAGGTTTCAGCTCAGTGTGTTAATGCAGCCTTGTAGCACACAGATTACCCAGGTTACACCCCCGTTGGTTACACATCTGTATGTATCTATATAAACTCAGCAAAAAAAGAAACGTCACTTTTTCAGGACCCTGTCTTTCAAAGATAATTCATACAAATCCAAATAACTCCACAGATCTTCATTGTAAAGGGTTTAAACACTGTTTCCCATGCTTGTTCAATGAACCATAAACAATGAATGAACATGCACCTGTGGAATGGTCGTTAAGACACGAACAGCTTACAGACGGTAGGCAATTAAGGTCACAGTTATGAAAGCTTAGGACACTAAAGAGGCATTTCTACTGACTCTGAAAAACACCAAAAGAAAGATACCCAGGGTCCCTGCTCATCTGCGTGAACGTGCCTTAGGCATGCTGAAAGGAGGCATGAGGACTGCAGATGTTGCCAGGGCAATAAATTGCAATGTCTGTACTGTGAGACGCCTAAGACAGCGCTACAGGGAGACAGGACGGACAGCCAATCGTCCTCGCCGTGGCAGACCACAAGTAACAACACCTGCACAGGATCGGGACATCCGAACATCACACCTGCGGGACAGGTACAGGATGGCAACAACAACTGCCCGAGTTACACCAGGAACGCACAATCCCTCTATCAGTGCACAGACTGATTGTCCACAATAGGCTGAGAGCTTGTAGGCTTGTTGTAAAGCAGGTCCTTACCAGACATCACCGGCAACAACGTCGCCTTTGGGCACAAACCCACCGTCGCTGGACCAGATAGGACTGGCAAAAAGTGCTCCTCACTGACAAGCTGTGGTTTTGTCTCACCTGGGCTGATGGTCGGATTCACGTTTCTCGTCAAAGGAATGAGCGTTACACCGAGGCCTGTAGTCTGGAGCGGGATCGATTTGGAGGTGGAGGATCCGTCATAGTCTCGGGCGGTGTGTCACAGCATCATCGGACTGAGCATGTTGTCACTGCAGGCAATCTCAACGCTGTGCATTACAGGGAAGACATCCTCTCTCATGTGGTACCCTTCCTGCAGGCTTATCCTGAAATGACCCTCCAGCATGACAATGCCACCAGCCGTACTGCTCGTTCTGTGCGTGATTTCCTGCAAGACAGGAATGTCAGTATTCTGCCATGGCCAGCCAAGAGCCCAGATCTTAATCCCATTGAGCACGTCTGGGACCTGTTGGATCGGAGGGTGAGGACTAGGGCCATTTTCCCCCATAAATGTCCAGGAACTTGCAGGTGCCTTGGTGGAAGAGTGGGGTAACATCCCACAGAACTGGCAAATCTGTTGTAGTCCATGAGGAGGAGATGCTCTGCAGTACTTAATGCAGTGCATTAAGTACCAGATATTGACTGTTACTTACTGATTTTGACCCCCCTTTGTTCAGGGGCACATTATTCCATTTCTGTTAGTCACACGTCTGTGGAACTTGTTCAGTTTATGTCTCACTTGTTGAATCTTGTTATGTTCATACAAGTATTTACATGAGAGGACGTTTCTTTTGTTGCTGAGTTTAAAATGTTTTGATCTGTTTTTTTTCTCCCCCAGACCTCCCTACCTCTGGGCCCTCTGTCAATACCCTTGAGCCCACAATAGAGCCAAAGCAGGATATGTGTAAGGTGCATGGGGTTCGGGTTTCCAGACAAGGTGAGATGTTCTTTCCCATCCACATGGTTTAGCAGCCCTAGAGTTCACCACCAAGCATCTGTAGTTCACCACCCAGCATCAATGATATTGAGAACAATGTCCTCGTCTTTTCAATGATTTTAATTTCTGTCTTTCTCTCTCTTTCCTGTCTGTCTCTCCTTTCGACATTTCTTTATTTTCTTTCTTTCTCTTTTCTACATGATCTCTTTCTCTCTCTCTCTCTTTCGCTCTTCCTCTATCTCTCTCTCAGGTGTTCTAGATGTTGTGATGGTGTGGTACCTACTGTTGAAGGCTATATTTCTCATCATCATGGTGACCACTATAGCTCTGGTTCTAGCCTGCAGGCTCCACTGAATACAGTATGGCTCTCAAGCTTATTACATGCTGCCATGTGGCTTTGCTTCCAGCTATTGTTGAATTTTAACAGCACATGCTGTGGAACACTGTAAATCAACTTCAAGTCGTAGTGATCTTAGTTTAAAATGTTGATGGAACAGTTGGTTTTGATCTGTGTATTGTGTTTGTTCAATTATAACTTCTGTTATAAATCCTGTTAGCCTACATTATTAACTAGGTCGCAATTGTAAATGAGAACTTGTTCTCAACTTGCCTACCTGGTTAAATAAAGGTAAAATAAAAAAATAAATAAATAAAAAACTATTTGGTATAATTATTTCTTCAAACCTGTACTGCTCCTGCAATAAACTCTATTTTTTTCAATTTTATTTTGTCACATCAGTTTGTCAGAATAACCTAACACTGTGGGCAGACGACCAATAAGGTGCTTGGTGATGTTGTATCTGCTTTGTGGAATCCTTACCCCAAACGATAATTGAATTATTTAAACTTTATTTTCCGTGAGGGAACTTCTTGTCTGATGTCGTTAAAAAATAAATAAACAAAATGCCTATGGTTTTTACTCTTCGGGTATAATACACGATTAATTAGAGTAGAACATTGTGAATTGCAGTAGAAAAGGCCTTAGTCTATGACCAGCATTGGCTCAATGTATTTGGTCCAGATTATAGATTTTTGGGGGCTAGGTAGAAACCACAGGTGGGTCTAAACGTAGGTTTTGGGTTACCAGAACTGTTTCCTTTCATTGCATATTACGCACAACACCCATTATAGCGCCGTAATAGCTTGGCTCGCACCCGCCATTCACGTGTTCAATCATACCCCACCATGGTCCAGATTCACTACATCCATCTGTACATCCATCTGTAACAGTAACTTTGCTTATCACTTCAACCCGAAGTCCCTCTTGGTAAAGAACGCACAACCACCAGAACACCACTGGATCGAAGCTAAATCTACGTGCGCATTTTTGTGCATCTTTGTCCCAGCTCCTCCCAGCGTCAAATGAGTTAGTCTCAGACGGGACCACCGGGTCCTTCAAACTATTGGTGCTTCTCCTCGCCATCCTCATCTTCTGGGCCATCCATCTGCAGAAAGACGATGTAAGTAGCCTACAGTGCGACGACGACTACTTTTATGTACCGGTATTCGAAGCGGGCCAACCAGCCAGACAGGCAGAATTTAGTCGTTAAATGTGTATTTCAACATCCTTACAGACAATTGTGCATTTTTTCCTACAGGATAAGATCTACAACGAGATTGGCTTGTAAGTTTCCTCTGTCATAATTCATTGTGAATTCAAAGTGATGTTTCACGTGCATAAAAAAACAACATTGATAACCATTGAATAATTCAGAATTTAAACCCAAATAGCACCCTATTCCACCCAGTTTTGATGAGGGTGCCATTTGGGACAGATCACTAGTCTTATCTTCTTAGACTACTCAATTGTAATTGGTTTTATTTGTTAAGCACGTTGAACAGCATTTGTTGTAAGAAAGTAATCTTGCAGAGACCTGATAAACAAGTTCACAGAGGGCGGCAGCCTCAACTACAAATACCTCCAGCGCTGGAGAGGCGGTTGGGCATGAAGAAGCTACATTTAGACATCCTGACCACTGAGGGGAACCTCGTTATAACAGAATGATTTATGGAGCCTTCTGTCTGCCAGGCAGAAAGTAGGATTTCATTGGGTTCAAAGCTTTAACATCCTGAAGGTTGTTATTATTAGTGGACTGGCTGTTGACGACCTGGTATTCATTATCTCCCTTCTGGTTCTACTGACTCAGACTCCTGCTCTGGGAGGTCCTCCTGTAGCTACATCTCTGACTTCCCCCGGAACATCTAGAACGAAAACACTTTCTAGGACACATTCTAGAACTTCTAGACATTATACACTGCTCAAAAGAATTAAGGGAACACTAAAATAACACATCCTAGATCTGAATGAATGAAATATTCTTATTAAATACTTTTTTCTTTACATAGTTGAATGTGCTGACAACAAAATCACACAAAAATTATCAATGGAAATCAAATTTATCAACCCATGGAGGTCTGGATTTGGAGTCACACTCAAAATTAAAGTGGAAAACCACACTGCAGGCTGATCCAACTTTGATGTAATGTCCTTAAAACAAGTCAAAATGAGGCTCAGTAGTGTGTGTGGCCTCCACGTGCCTGTATGACCTCCCTACATCGCCTGGGCATGCTCCTGATGAGGTGGCGGATGGTCTCCTGAGGGATCTCCTCCCAGACCTGGACTAAAGCATTCGCCAACTCCTGGACAGTCTGTGGCGCAACGTGTCGTTGGTGGATGGAGCGAGACATGATGTCCCAGATGTGCTCAATTGGATTCAGGTCTGGGGAACGGGCAAGCCAGTCCATAGCATCAATGCCTTCCTCTTGCAGGAACTGCTGACACACTCCAGCCACATGATGTCTAGCATTGTCTTGCATTAGGAGGAACCCAGGGCCAACCGCACCAGCATATGGTCTCACAAGGGGTCTGAGGATCTCATCTCGGTACCTAATGGCAGTCAGGCTACCTCTGGCGAGCACATGGAGGGCTGTGCGGCCCCCCAAAGAAATGCCACCTAACACCATGACTGACCCACCGCCAAACCGGTCATGCTGGAGGATGTTGCAGGCAGCAGAACGTTCTCCATGGCGTCTCCAGACTCTGTCACGTCTGTCACCTGCTTTCATCTGTGAAGAGCACAGGGCGCCAGTGGCGAATTTGCCAATCTTGTGTGTGTTCTCTGGCAAATGCCAAACGTCCTGCACGGTGTTGGGCTGTAAGCACAACCCCCACCTGTGGACGTCGGGCCCTCATACCACCCTCATGGAGTCTGTTTCTGACCGTTTGAGCAGACACATGCACATTTGTGGCCTGCTGGAGGTCATTTTGCAGGGCTCTGGCAGTGCTCCTCCTGCTCCTCCTTGCACAAAGGCGGAGGTAGCGGTCCTGCTGCTGGGTTGTTGCCCTCCTACGGCCTCCTCCACGTCTCCTGATGTACTGGCCTGTCTTCTGGTAGCGCCTCCATGCTCTGGACACTACATTGATGTAACAGTATAAGACGGTCTAAAGTTATACTGTTACACTGACAAACACAGCAAACCTTCTTGCCACAGCTCGCATTGATGTGCCATCCTGGATGAGCTCCACTACCTGAGCCACTTGTGTGGGTTGTAGACTCCATCTCATGCTACCACTAGAGTGAAAGCACCGCCAGCATTCAAAAGTGACCAAAACATCAGCCAGGAAGCATAGGAACTGAGAAGTGGTCTGTGGTCACCACCTGCAGAACCACTCCTTTATTGGGGGTGTCTTGCTAATTGCCTATAATTTTCCACCTGTTTGTCTATTCCATTTGCACAACAGCATGTGAAATGTATTGTCAATCAGTGTTGCTTCCTAAGTGGACAGTTTGATTTCACAGAAGTGTGATTGACTTGGAGTTACATTGTGTTGTTTAAGTGTTCCCTTTATTTTTTTGAGCAGTGTATATCTTCTAGGTCCTCCAGATCTAGTGACAGACACTGTAACAAACGACAGAAACGACCGCTGCAGCCTGACAGGTTGAAGATCCTGGGCGGTAGTCTGGATAGTCCCTACACCATTGGATAGTCCACCTGGTAGCTCCAGGCAACCAGCTAGTCCTAGCCCACCAGCCACACTGAAGCCAAGGCCATGTCTCCAGCTACCAGGAGGTGATAAGGGTGACGGCAGACACCATAGCTCCACGCACGTCTCCTGCTACTCCTCCCTAAACGCCTCCCCCATCTCCTTGAGGTTCAAGACTCGTTCTACCTCTGGAATACTAGCACTGCCCTCGTCTGCCTGCTATTGGTCATTACAAAACAGGCAAGATGGAGGACAAAGTGGACTCTGTGGCTGTTTCCGTGGCTGCTTCGACTGTCACATCTTCACCTGACTGCAAACACGGCATCAACAACTCCAACTCCACTGTCCACTCCAAGACTCCAAATTCAGACCGCGTAGACCATTCCAACACTACTGACAGTGAAAAAGATTACTATGGTGAGAGAGCTGTTTGAGGTCGTGCCGGGGAAAGGTGACCCTCCCGTCCTGTACCGCTGGCAGCAACGACACCTGGAGGGCAATGTGTAACAGAAGGTCTGTACAAATTACCAGGCCCATAAAGAATGGCTCTGGTCAAAAGTAGTGCACTATATAGGCCATTTTGGACGTACGCCTTGTCATGATTTGTGGGGTTTGGTGGTAATCTAATGTAAAGTAATGTATTCTAATCTAAGGTCCCCCTTAAACGCTGGAGGATTGCCGTGTTGATGATCTCCATCATCAGGATGCTGCTGCCAGCGAGACTGAAGGGCAGAGGCACCCCCGCCTCCGGCTACGGCAAGATGGGGAAAATCACAGGCAAGAACATGAACATGTTGGACGAGGACAGCAAAACACAGAGTTGTGTTTCAGGCTGAGTGACAAGACAAGACCAGGGGAGGAGAGAGAGGAGACTCAGGCCATGAGCCCTGCAGACACAGACCCAGCCAAACCCAAGGACAGCTCCCCTGACAATAGGCCTGTGGAGAAGACTCCCACCACCACCAGCAACACTAGCACTATTCCCCAGCCAGCCGAGTCCCACGGTACCAAGCCCACCCAGACCAGTTCCTCTCTGGACCAGTCCCCCCTCCACATACCCCCGACCCCGGTGACCCCGACCTGGAAGAGACACCAGCAGGAGATGCATGTAAGGAGGACGTTTCTGGAGGTCCAAACATACCACGCCGCCCTCGCCTCAGCAACCAGCCAGCCAACCTGGAAGCCCATCCAGGAGGCAGCCCCGCCCCTCTGAAACACCCCCTTCCACTGAGGTGGAGGGATATGTGTCATCTATGGACTCTGATGCGACACATATGGACCTTCCAGGGACCCTCCAGGGTGCGACTACCTCTTCGGCCCCCTCAGCCCACCCTCACAGCCCAGCTCTGATCAGCCAGCCTCTGATCTCCTCAGCCCACCCTCACAGCCCAGCTCTGATCAGCCAGCCTCTGATTCTCTCGGCCTACCCTCACAGCCAGCCTCTGGTCTCCTTGACCGACACAGTCTCAGGAATCCACACTGCTTCCACCACCAAACGGCTGGTGCAGTGATGGAGGCGTGTCACTCGAAGGCTATTTGTATAGATCAACATGGAGTATTTGTTTTGGTGCCAAAGTATTCCGAACTAATACATATTCTATGGGGGCATAGTCATGGTAGTAAAAATAATGGCCTGCCCAGAATTTTTATACATGACCCTAAGCATGATGGGATGTTAACTGCTTAATTAACTCAGGAACCACACCTGTGTGAAAGCACCTGCCTTCAATATACTTCGTATCCCTCATTTACTCGTGTTTCCATTATTTTAGCAGTTACCTTTAGCTGGCCTATACTTGGTTGAGGTGTGCTGAAATGTATACCGCTAAGTTGCTAACTGTATCTGAATGTCATGTAAGCTTAGCTAGCAAGAAACCTCAACATCAGGTGACAAGTTCAAATGGGTTGATTCTTACTGCTCTCTGCTTTTGTACTCTCTTTGACAACTATCACTGTTGTAGTCTTGCTGCTTGGCAAGGCCTGCTGCTCACTCTAATCTAACTTCATTGTGAATAAACATAACACACTGTATTATACACTAACAATTCTATGAGGATTGTCAATTGATTGAATTTCAATGAATATACTCCTTTGTCCTCAACAAAATGGTCAACAATGCGCAAAGAATAGGCCTATTTAACTGTATTACACAGATGGTCTACTTTCTCATCTGAGATGTCTTGTCTTATTGATATCCGCCACCAGGTGGCAGACTTGTCATACTCGTATCAATCTCATGAAGCAACAATGAGAGTATGGGGATGAAAAAGAGGCACCAATATGGAAATTCTGGGTTAACCAATATTGAGCCATCCAATATTTTCTTTTCCATTTCCAGTAGATAATTACTGCCCAAGGAGCAGTTGTTAAATCTCATTCAAATATATTTTGAGAGATTATATAATACAGTGTGAAGTAGACTTCAATCAAAGATTATTTGTGCTGTAAGGCATTGCCAACATACTACTTTACATCTGAGAATCACACAACCATTTAAAAAGTTTTATTTCTACCATACACAAACTGTACAGCACAGCGCATATCTGCTTATGAAATAGTAAAAGTAATAGGAACTTTCGATTTACAAACTACTTGAACTGAAAAAACAACATTTTAAAGAAAATGTCCAATACAGTTTCATCATACTAATATCATTCCACAAAAATCCAGTTCACATTACAAAACATCAAATACTAAACAGAGAAAAATAAATATTCTTCACAAAACTTCCTGAGCAAACAATGTGTGGTATGTTAATTAAATATTACGAATGATAAATTAACACAATTATTAAGTTAAACAAACCGTCAATGATTACATTTTTAAAGATTACAATTCTTTAGAATGAGTTGAGTATTTGGATAAAATAAAGTATTTTCCTCAACAAGTGTCCTAAATTTGGCTTTGTTTTGCAGATATGCACTTCCAATTCCTCCTCAGGAAATGTGTAGCAGGCCAAGTCAAACTCAATTTATTGTAACTTGATAAGACTATCAACCCATGCAAACGTCAAAATAATAACATTTTCCTGTGACATCAAGAGCAATGCTTACAAACAAAGAAAGCTTCATCTTTTTCTGGAACCCCAGGGCAATAGAACTAATCTGAAATACAAAATAAAAAAAGTGCAACTGATTCACAACTCAATTTAAAAATAAATAATAAACAATTGAAAATAAACAGTTAAGAACTAACAATATCATTGTTTGTTTGTCTCTTTTTGCTTCATAGTAGTGATGAACTGAACATTTATATTGACAGTTGTCCATTATTGACAATATGGTCTTGATTTACCAAGGTGCAAACGCTTATTGAATCTGGCCCTAAAGAACCTGCAGTGATATTTACGCCACCAAGTGCTTTTGGGGGACATTTTCAAATTGATGTGACATACAGAAACTGAAATGCCACTGACCACCATTAAGTATATATTAGCTAACATGTTATGTATGTAAGGATGTCAGAATAGCTTAAACCAGAGTAAATGTTTGTATGGTGGTGTTACATTTCTTCCAGCAACTTCTGCTTTCCCACGCTGAAGAGATGTAACAAGTAGAAAAGCACTAACACTTCCTACCCTGTGAAACTTCAAGACCTGACTTTGAGATTACAGCTACAGTACCGAGACGATGCTTAAAAGATTTGAAATGGCATATAAACATTAAGAACATTTTCTCCTTTGAAAAGTGTACTGTACAATAAATTAGACACCAGCCACATAACTGTCCTACCACAAAACAGAGTACCGTATATTTTATGTATTCATTTACATGTAGGCACATATATGCACACACAGCATGTGCACAGAAGGCAGTTTAATATCTATATAATTTAAGAAAAAAGTTGGTGGATAATTCCGTTTTCTTAGTGCGGTCAGTTGATCTATTCGAGCGACACACTCAAGTTGAATCTGACATTCAGTTCATTGAATGAAATAAAATAATGTTGCATTTTGCGAACAGCTGAAAGCAATTCCCCTAATTGCAGTCAACTTAACATATTGTTGAATTAAGAGATGTACACTAACATTGCATTTTTAGATCTTACCATACATTCAGTGTTGAATATTAAATAGAAAGCAAAAGCAACAATTAAAAAACATGTTGATTCTGGATTATTCTGGTAGAGTTCTCCACCTTCATGGGAGATACAAATGATTGTATTATGACTTGATCTGATATATAAATAAACCACCACTAGATGACGAAAGAGAGCTATGGTTGAAACTGGAACGTGCTTCAATGTCATTTACAATGTGCAGAATTAGTCAAAAGATTAAATATTTAGCATTTTACAATGACAGAAATAAATACAAACGTGTGGAAATAAATACATTGATGAATAAGGATTATAAATAATAATAATATAAAAAAGACAAAAAATAAATAGATTTAAATCAAGCAAACCATTCAAAAGAATGAAGTGCAAGGGGGTAGAAATCTCACCAGAAAAACATGTCAAGTGAATACAGAAGCATTATAAAACAATACAAATGATTTTTGGCTGGTAATTGTCTCAGTACAACGTATTCAACGGTGAAATGTCGACACATTTCCCAAAGCCTTGTCTTATACATGCAACTAAGCCAGCACTGCACACAGCCATCCAGTGCCATTATCCCAACTCAAAGATACCTCCTCTTGATGGCTCGACAGCTTAAACGTGGATTCCCTTCATAGCCTGTTTGATATTATCCAAGAGAGCCTTACACTCGGGAGAGTAGTCATGCTCAGAGCTGTTGTACATATCTGTTAATGTGTTTACATAGGCTTCGAAATTATGCTCGCTGATGGGCCCCTGAAACACAAACATTTTCAAATATTAGTTCACAAACTGAAGCTTATAGTGACAATAATAATGTAATGTCACTATAGATATAGACAGTCCGATCTAGAATTATTGCCACTCTTGATAAAGATGAGCAAAAAATACTGTGTAAAATAATACAATACTGAGCTATATTCTCAAAAACATTCAAAAATGATATTATTTTAGACTTACATAATTGCTCAGATAAAGAGATGTTTAAAATGTCATTTGTTTTTCTCAAAAAGATAGGGGTCAACATGACTGGCATCCCTGTTATCAATACCTCACCTTGCGGGCAGAATGGCACTGAGCCTTTTCCTAAAATGTTTGAAGAAATTGAAGGACACATTTGGAAGGATCTTAGACCATTCCTCCGAACTCCAGGCATTTAAATTGTAGGATGACATGAAAATAGAGCTCTTTGGCCCAGCACACCAGTGGTGGGTTTGGCGTCGAAATAGATATACATTAGCAGAAAATACCCCCAAACATATTGTAAAATATGGTGGTGAATCTTTGATGTTATGGGGCTTTCCACTGGTCCTGGGGCCCTTGTTAAGGTCAACGGCATAATCAACTTTACCCAGTTCCAGGGCTGTGTCCAAATACCTATACTTACGTCCTAAATAGTAGCCATTTTGGGTATGTGAAAATAGGCAGTTTTATAGTATGTGACATTTTGATGTTGTATACTTTAAATGCCAGGATGTCATACTCATTTGGATTTCTCATCTAGAATTCACTGCACAAGACAATCGTCTTTTCACAGCTGAAAACAGCTGATAATCAGAATAGGGGACACACTTTACAAAAATGAAGGAATGGTAGGGAACAAGGGCGAATGGGCATTAGATGACGCCTTATCAATATGAATGAGTATTATGTTGATATTTGTTGCTTACAGCATACCTTTTTACTAGGCAGTGCATTCTAAATAGTATGTAGTACGATTAGTACACAGTATGTCGTTTATGTAACTAGTAGGCAAGCCAGATTTCAGACACAGCCCAGGAAATTTTAGCCAAAAACCAGGTTGCCTCTGCCAGGAGGCTGAATCTTGGCTGCAAGTGGATCTTCCAGCAAGACAATAACTACAAGCACACATCAAAATCCACAAAGAAATTGTTACTTGACCACAAAATCAACATTTTAAAATGGCCATCTCAGTGTCCGGACTTGAACCCCATTAAAAACCTGTGGTTTGAATTTGAGGGCAGTCCATAAGAGCAGAAGACTGATATCAAGGATCTGGAAAGATGTGGAGGAATGGTCTAAGCTCTCTCCAAATCTGTTCTCCAATCTCAAAACATTTTAGAAAAAGGCTCAGTGCCATTATCCTCGCACGGTGAGGAATTAAAAGGTATTGAAAACAGGAGTGCCAATAATTTTGACCCCTATCTTTCTGAGAAAATAAATTATTACTTGTTAAATAAAATCATTTTATTAGCATACAATATAGCTCAGTATTTGTATTTATTTGATAAAAGCTGCATGTGCAAATGAGGAGGTTCGTATGAGGCCCACTGTACCATTTGAGGCAGTTGGATATCTGTGAGACTGTTGATGAGAGCTTGGCTGAGGTGAGCTAACTCCTTCAGAAGGCTGTCGTTGTGCTGTTCAATCATCTTGTTCTCCTCCTCAATTGTCTTCAGGTTACATTCCATCGATGAAATCTGCTTTCAGGGGAGAGGGAAACTTGTCAACCTGAACCGGGCATGAATCCTTTAAAAAACAAATCACAGTTGTGGATAGTTACTTGGGTCTGCAGTTGCATCATGTCAGCTTCTATTTTCAGGTTGGATTCATTCAGTTCTTTGATTTCATGATCCAAGTGTTGCACGTCATCGTTGTTGTCGACTCCTGTTTGAAAATAGGAAATACTCGCATGAAAATCAAGCTAAACCTGCTGCTTCAGTGAATCAACTAGCAGGGGGACTAAACATACTTTGATGGTACTGAGATGAAATTTCCATAACATACATTATCCTGCCAAAGCATACATGTACAGTCCACCAGCACAAACAGAACATGTTAGTAAACCATATATTAATGCCTTACCACTGCTGGCTTGAAGTTTAATAGTCATCATCTCCTCTCCTGTCATCTTCTTCTTAATACTCTGAGCATTAAGAGGGCATCCAGACAAACTATTTACAAATAAAATGAAAAATAATGAGAAACTTCACTTACAAACTTTAAAATAAACTTGTTTCCTTAGTATTGTATGGGACACAATGAATGGAGTGAATGCAGGCTAACCTTCTATGGGTGACAAACACGTTATTGGCGTGTCCAAGGCCATTGCAACCGGGCAGGGGACAGTGGGGCAGTTCCTGTTTGCAGGCCTTATTCCAGGGGAAGGGGAGGCCATTGATGGATGACTCTTTATGCCTCTTGGCAGCAAGGGGGCAGCTCCCTGCACTGCGGTGAGATGTGTACTTCCCTGATGTGTGGCCCTGGCCATCACAACCCATCACTGGACACCTAGCAGGAAGACAAACAAGGGGTTCGTTAAGGAGGGTGATACATTTCTATCTGAACGTTTTGTAATGTATCGTATAGAACAGATATGCTTATATCAGGTCTATTCATTCTATTTCAGCAACATTCAGAACGTTTAACATTACTGAATACACCCCAGGAGTCAGGTTTATTACTACCTGGTGTCCTCCCCTTGTACTGCTACTGTAGTGGAGGGAGTCATGTTGTAACACAGACTGTTGACAATGTTCTGAGTGCCCCTGTGAGAGATGCCTATTCTCATTCAGATGAGGCAGAGGAGAAAGATTGTCACCAGTGAGCTGTTTTTTCCTCAGAATAGTTTTGCAGTTGAAACCATTTGATGTGACAGAGGTAGTAAATACCGTATGATCTGAGATATGTCAATATATCGCTGTTCACAGTTTCGGTACAATGGAAATGTAAGTAGATCAAAATGCTGTCGAACTGAGTTGAGACGACTTTACTTAACCTCTTAAACCACACATAATAAATGCATATATACTCAAACAAATCATTTTCACAGTTCATAAACATCCCTCACTAACTAGACCGGAAGATTTGTCAAACCATTATGTTGATTAATCCAGTAAAATGCTGATTAAAAATGTAGTCAACAAAACTGACAACAGGCTCAAATAATCGTAGCAACCAAGTTGTTAATCCACAAAAACTTTGGAATAATTTACACATTCAGATTGATATAACATAAACAAAACATCTTGTTGAATATTATTAAGAGTTATAAGGGTAATTACATTTCCCAGGTCAGTAATGGAGTGACATGAATTACACATAATTGTCATGTAAGGGTTTCCGACCCCTTCCCTTATTGGTAAAGGTGAAAGGCAGGCTGAGATGGTACATAGAACTAGTGTACAAACAGAACAGAGTGCTACTGTAACAAAGATTGTTGCACTCTGTTGTTCAGTAGAGCACCAGTAGCACTTAGAGGACAAAACAACCCCAACCACATTACTTACATTCATCCATACACTACAGGTATATGTAGACTCCTAGGGAAAAATGCTATCTAGAACCTAAAAGGGTTCTTTGGCTGTCCCCATAGGAGGACCCTTTGAAGAACCATTTTTCGTTCCAGGAAGAGCCCCTTTGGTTCCAAGAAGAACCCTTTTGAGTTTCATGTAGAACCCATTCCACAGATGGTTCAACATGGAACCCAAAATTACACCTGGAACCACAAAGGTTTATCCCTTGGGGACAGCTGAAGAACCCTTTCGGAACCCTTTTTTCTAAGAGTATAAGGCATCGGGACAATGGAATAATGCCATATTGCCTACAATTTACAATAATCTAATAGCCTTACAGATGCACTACATGTAGGTTCTCTCACCCACCCTATTGTGCATGAGATATATTCCAGTCTAACTCCTAACGTTTTGGCCCTGCATTAGTATCTCAAAAGAAGGGTCAATCTGTCCAGATGTAGATGTAAACAAGGTCTCATACATCTGAGCTTGGATTTAAGCAGTAATCAAGTACATAATTTCCCCCCCAATAATACTTTTTTGCCAGTGGTGGAAAAAGTACCAAATGTCATACTTGAGTAAAAGTATAGATACCTTAATAGAAAGTTACTCAAGTAAAAGTCAGACATTAAAATAATACTTGAGTAAAAGTCTAAAAGTATTTGGTTTTAAATATACTTAAGTCTCAAAAGTACATCTAATTGCTAAAATATACTTAAGTATAAAAAGTAAAAGTATAAGTATAATATCCTTATATTAAGCAAAGCAGACGGCACCATTTTCTTGTTTTTAAGATGTATGGATAGCCAGGGGTACACTCCAACATTATTTACAAAAGATGCATGTGTTTATTGAGTCCGCCAGTCCAGAGGCAGTAGGGATAACCACGTGTTCTCTTGACAAGTGCTTGAATTTGACAGTTTTCCTGTCTTGCTAAACATTCCAAATGTAACGGGTACTTTTGGTTGTCGGAGAAAATGTATGGAGTAAAAAGTACATTATTTTCTTTCGTCAGGTAAAAGTTAAAGTAGTCAAAAATATAAATAGTAAAGTACAGATACCCCAAAAAACTACTTAGGTAGTACCTTAATATTTTTTACTTAAGTACTTTACATACTGCTTTTTACAGAGACAACTGCATCTAGAATAATTAAGCTTTGATCACATCCCATAGTATGGGGGACCTTAAATAAACAATACAAGAACACAATGCACACAAGAGCATGATAAGCCAGATATTCTATTAAGGCAACAAAAAATATTACAACATTTGAAACATGTTAACGTTGTTAATCCTTGAAAGATAGCTTTAGTAAATTATGAACAGGAAAATTTCCTTTTTGTCTTTCTGGTATAATGACCTCTTTACAACACGATACAAGTACTTTCATTCACATAGGCATGCATGCCAGCACTAGAATAGTTAACAAGAAAATTAAAAAACTAAAACAACAAATATGAAACAGAAATCATATCTTACTTTATTTCTTGGTCGTCTTTTTCATCTCTGTTTGGTGTAAGCTTCAAGCCTCCCTTTCTGGCACGTGGACATCCTGACAAACTACAAATGTTTAGAGACAATATGGTTTAACAATAATGAACACTACTTTAGGGCTAAAATAAAGCAAACTCTTTCATCAGTGATAAGATGATGTTCTCACATAGCCTGTCATTGGAAACAACATTAAGCAACAACAAGAATCAAATCAGTTAAATCGCAGTTTATTAATTGTCTAAAATGTATAAACTAATCAAAAATAAATACCTAGACAATGAGATTCAAACACATCCCTATTCATCTACTCAGTAATTTGTGTGATCCAGTCTAGACTACCTTCTGTGTGAAGAATAATTCCCTGTCACATGTCCAGATCCATCACAACTAGGTGTTGGGCACCTGCAGGCGGAGAGACCGACAGAACAGGCAAAGCTCAGTGCCACGTTGTCTGGGACAATGATATCATATTTAAATGCATGAATTTAAAAAAATAAAAGTATGAGGTCAGTAGATACCCAGTACATCGCATAATGTATATGTATGCAGCCTGATCACATGAATTGGAGAAAAGTCCATATTCAATATAGTCAATGTATGACTAAAACGACATGAGACCAGGTGGAATGTATAATGCAAACAAATAAAACAGCACAAAGTTGAATCAGTGAACCCACACAGGTGAATGACATGTCTATAAACAGTGGTAAGATGATGACTGACAGGACAACACGTACTTTAGTTCCTGAGAGTTGGCTGCCATCAGTGATTTGAGAGTCTTGTCAGCCAGGGGACACCCAGATACACTACAGACAGAGGATCCAAACCAGAGTTATCACAATGCTATTTAAAAAAAAAAAAAATCCCTTTCATTTTCAGCAGTATATAATACCGATCAATATGAAACAGTCAACATAGTTCCTCTGAACCAGGCCGTACAGTATTTACTAGCTGGTGTTAAGTGTCTAATTACCTTCGATGTGATGCATAATTTCCTGTAACATGGCCACTTCCGTCACAGCCAGGGGTAGGACAGCTGCAGAGAACACAACACTTAGTTAGACCATACTCTACAATACATGGAATTCTGATAAAGTGTATTAACCTTTTTAACATGACGTTGAATTGCATTAGTGGAAGCGGAAGTTAGTACAGCAGGAAATTTAGTAATTTCAATGTTTATTTTCAATGTTTATTTGGTGTGGCAAAAGTTGTTCGTAAATCCCTTGGCAGATCTAATTGTTTTCTGTAAACTACTCAATCATACCTTACCATAGAGTGGATACTAATTCCATAGAACATGCAGTCTAACTACAAAGTCAAGAGTGGTAAGCTCATTCTGAGGACATACGGACATGTAAAAACTCACTTTTAACAAGATACATTCTTCACATGAACCTGCAGACATACCAGTCACAACAACATGTAATATATAATAGGTAACAATATAAGAGCTAATAACAGGAAAGATTGTGTCCAGCGCATTTCACTGGGCGTGTATTCATTCACCCCAATTATAATGCCCTATTTAAACAGGTCTGGTTTGGGAATTACACTTTTGTTATTAATACTGACCATCTGTCAGCTGACCTTTTTAGAGGGAAATGCACATGATACACAGATGACTGAGCAAAGAAGCAGCAATATGTCAATTTATCCCTTCCCTGGACCTCCAGAATGAGCAGACCCAACGTTAAACATGATATACCTCATCAGCTCTTTCTTAGAGTCTCTTAAGAGCATATCGGTCTTGGGGCTGAACATGCTTGCGTCTCCAGAGTAGCCCTGGTCCTCCAGAGAAGCGTCATCAAAATCTTCCTGCTGAGACATAGGTACGTTTGAAATGGACCCTTCTCACTATATAGTGAACTACTTTTTAACAGAACCCTATGGGCCCTGGTTAAAAGTAGTGCATTACATAGGGAATAGGGTGCCATTGCTGATGCAGTCTTAATAATAGTATCCTTAAAAATAATAATAGTGTCCTTAAAAATCTCCTTAACCCCATTACTTCTTGTGTCAGTCTTAAGTCCTGAACATGATCTAAAAGTGAATTATCAATGAAAACACCCCACTTAAGAAAAACTCTTAAAACACAAGCCTAGGAGTTGGGGGGTAAGTCTGAGTGATTACGCTTAAGAATACTTACAGTAAACCATACATCCATTTAAAGTCGGATAATCCACACGGACGGTATTTATATGGATATGTAATGTAAAACATTTGGATTTACTTTCTCAAAGATTCTGTGTTCAGCACCAGATGTTGTCGTCAGTGAATTATTTACAGGACAAATGTCAACAACAACCAGGAATACCAGCTATGAAGTACATGCTCTTTAACATGAGATTTATTAGGAACATACACTGTGTTCACAATTATCTATCATTATATATTCTATTGTATGCCCATATCACCCTTATAGACCTATAGACCTGTTGGTATGTTAATGTTCATATGTTTATCAATTATCTATATTTTCTCTTCTTCAACAAATTTAACAAAACAAGCTTTCTTCTTCTGTTTCATAGGTACCTTATACAGTATTTCCTGTGTATTTAAAAGGAGGAACAGCAAAGTTGTTATTTTTTACCTCTCTGTCGTGCATTATTTGTTGCTGTGCTTTGCTGAAGTTGAGAGGGGTGTCCCAGGTGTCTCTCTCGCACAGGGCCTGGTAGAAGGCTGGGCTGATGTGCACACTTCCGGCCTGCTTGGACAGAGTGGACTCAGGAGGGGACTGGGTAGCGTCTCCCAAAGGCACCTGGGGTGGGGCTTTCACCTCCCGACCCTTCTTCATACTCAGGTCCAGAGTGCCGTTCTCATCCACTTCTATGGGCATGTCCTAAAGGAGAATAAATTCACAAGGTAGACTCAGTTATAGTCATAAGGTTACAATGAAGTCACTTATTAAATAGTCAACAGTTCACAAAAAATGAGAGACTGATGTCAGTCTGTATTGGAATGAGAAATGAGAGTTACTGTACTGAAATGAATACACCACTATGATAAGCCCTTTTAACCTAACGCAATACTTTAACGGTATACCTTTCTAAAAATAACGTGTATAATTCCTGTGAGAAATAACTTCAATTGCCCCTCAAATATACATTTACATGAAAATAAGACATGTCGTGATTATCTAACACCAGGGTAAAGTATGGTGTTAAGCCAGCATTAATTCTGTTGAACAAAATAATAATCGCTCCTTGGTGTATAGTTTGTCAGTGACAGCTGTGTCATCGGTCTGTTTTCTAGGACACAATACCAAGATGGCAGCTGTGGGTGCTGGTTTTAGGTCATCACCATTAAAACAAAAATGAAAAGCTTAATGTAGCATAAGTTCTCTCATTGACAGATGTGTTACTCATTCTGTGCTAAGTCAAACGCTATGTGCACTTGTGGCTTATTAGGTTTTATATTATTAGAAGTTTTACCTCATTAAATGCTGAAATGTGGCCTACATCTGGCATATGTCCCATTATACCTATGTTCAATTATTTTTTTACATTTTTATTTTCTACATAAGACAGCCTTTCAAAATAATTCATGGGTATAATTTTCATGGACATTGCATGTGTGGCTATCCATTTTAATGATGCGTGTGATGGTGACGTGTGTAGACGTGTGCGGTAACATCTCAATCGCAGGAGAGATAGATGAGCATTCCACATTGAGTTGTGATGCTTTTCTTGCCTTTGCATTACTGGTAGCCTACAGGGGTACAGACACATAGGAGTTGCATGGCCCCATACGGAGTATGCTACATAAGTCTTCTGCAAAAGAGGACAGATGATTAACTTGTTAACACTGTTTTATTCATTCAGTGGGTTGGTACCTGGTACAAGGCCACATTATCAGCTCACCAAGCTGGGTCCTGTACTGTGTAGGTGTTGGAAACCTTGAATCATCTATCTATCAATATTCTGACATTAATTACATACTGTAGAGAGGCCTTGTTTGGGTTTTGAGACATTCATTGTCATGCAGTTAAACTTAATAGGAAGGCCATGTTTCAGTTCAGTTGAGAGATCACAGTTTTCTGCCTAGTGGACAGGGCAGTTGGGGGTTTTCCCACTAGAGATTATATAGGATGTGCACAAAGGGGTCAAATTGTAAACTAAACTGGTGCACATTTAATAAAATCGGGGAGATTTTGATTTTGTGAGAATAAAATATTTCAGCTAATGAGTTCTTCAGCTGTTGTATAGGCCATCTGATTGAGGCAGAGCTTATTCTGGATAATATATTACTAAGCTAAATATCTTACGCCATCTGCAGCATGCAAGACACACTTTCATACAGTTATTCTTTTTTCCCCCTCTCTCTCTTCGTCTATTACCATGAAAGTAGAAATGAAATGCATGACCACATGTTTTACAGGAACTACAGACTCTTACTGTAATTGTCATTTCTTCTTATGATGTGATTACACAAATGTTATTTTGTGTACATTAATGCTTTACGGAGGGGGACCTCTTGTTTCACCGCCACCAGAGACAACGTTTCCTTTGCCAAAAACTGTCCTTTTGATGTTTCACCCTTTTTATAAACAAATCAGAGTTGCTTTAAAATGACCACATTAAATAATTGGTCTAATTTGACTACCTTTGTGGAGGACGCCAGGGGCCGACCCGAGATGGACTCCATGTTGCTTCGGTAGCGGGTGGAGAGGTTAAGGATGGCAGTGGTGGCAGTGGTGGCTTGGAGCCCCTCACCTCCAGGTTTGTAATGGCTGGGTGGGCTGTGGCGTTCAGGGCCTGGCGTGGGCAGGCGGTTGCCGGGGGCGCCCAGAAAGCCAGTGTACTTTAGAGCTGTTGGATAACAAAACTCAGATACAGAAACTTTCACAAAGATGTGGGAACACGTGATTATAGCCCCTACATTATAACATACAGTATGGTACATGTCATCAGCACGTTCATTTTTACACTGTGGTTACAGTGGGATCAGTCTGTGCTTGAATAGAAAAGGTCTTGTGTTGATAAAAAATATATATATATTAAACAAGCATGAATATCTTGTTTACAGGAACCTTGTAAGTGTGTTGCATACTCTTAGTTTGGTTGTTGTCTGATCATGTATTTACATAGTGTCCTACTGAGCTGCACATTTGTGGCAGAAGATGAGCAACGCTTGCACATTAAATCCCTTTAATGTGGCTTGACACGCTGTTATGGTACAGCCAATCTCCCTCCGCCCCCCTTTGAATCAAATCAAATGTGCGAAACTCACAGTCAGGGAAGTGTGAAGAAGAGATTTCTTGGTCCTGGTTGGGTGCCATCAGAGGTTGCTTGCCGAAGACCTGTGCATCAAAGCTGGCGTAATCAAAGCGGATCTTGCTGTACTTGTCCATGTCCTTGGTGAGGTTGGCTTGCAAGGCGGCGGTGACAGGATGGTGATGGGCGAACCTGTAGTTGTACTGATTCAACTCCAACTTCTTCATGAGGGGGCCGAGAGGCCTGGTTGGAGAAGAATCCAAGAAGACGAGGTGTTGTTGGATTTGATGAGGAAAGTGGCTACTGTATGTGTCAAATAAAACGCATGTAAGGATCCAGGAAATTGACACATGCACACAAGTGGGCAGGAAAGTGGCTACAGTGTCAAATAAAATGCATAGGATATGATATTGACACATGAATGCACATTATGCATGGGCTGTGGAAGAGGTGGTGATGATTTTGGAAGTAATCTACATTATAGTGTGAATAATATCCATATGAGGTGGCTGTGAAGTAATGGACACAGTGTTGTTTGAATAATATCAATGTCCTCCTCCTGGATGTGGGATCTGATCTGTATTGTAGACGCACACACAGGCATGTTACCCAACTAATTCATTTTGTATGGGTTGGCAATCTGCCTGTGATTTTTCTACAGGGAACAAAGAGTTGTGATGCTCTGTGTCCCTAATAGGGAGAATCTCATGGGACCTTAAACCATTGCTTAAGAACAAGTGATAGTGAGAAACCATGTCTGTGAAGTTTTGATAGGCTATATATTGTAATTCCTTTTACAATACGCTGAATAAATAAACTGGATACGATACTGTAAATGTTAACCAACATACCTCCTGATTTTATATGATATTGCAATTGACACACTTTGTGTTGTATCAAAGGGACTATGCTCTCTCCGAACTTCAATCAATTAGTTTCATAGTATAGCTTTCAATGTCTCAATGGTTTACTGTCATCATAATGTATGCGCACATACACGTCGATAATTGTCAACAGTCAAAATGACAATATTGCAAAATTACAGCTATAACACATATTATAACATACATTCTCCCCTCGTGATTTTACCTGGACAATCGTTCAGGTGCTTGTCTGCATTTGGGGCTCTCCTCTTGAGGTTTGGAGACTTTCACTGCAGCAGCAATGGGGCAGCCTGAGAGACTGGGGGAGGAGGAGTAGGAGGAGATCAAACCCATTGAACCTGTCTATGTACAGTATGTCATGTTTAATGGGTTAGTCCTGCAGGATGTACCTCCGGTGGGTGCTACGGTTGCTGTTTACATGGCCTCTTCCTGTGCACCCGGGAGTAGGACACTTGAGGACGTTTTCATGCATGGCCAGGACTGGAGACAGACAGGAGAGGGACAGTAGGTGAAACAGTAGGCTCAGTAGAAGGAGAGATTTACTATACAATCAGTGGTGACGAATATTCTGCGTCAGTGGTGACGAATATACTGCATCAGTGGTGACGAATATACTGCGTCAGTGGTGACGAATATACTGCGTCATTGGTGACGAATATACTGCGTCATTGGTGACGAATATACTGCGTCAGTAGTGAGGAATATACTGCGTCAGTAGTGAGGAATATACTGCATCAGTGGTGAGGAATATACTGCGTCAGTAGTGAGGAATATACTGCGTCAGTAGTGAGGAATATACTATATCAGCGGTGACGAATATACTGCATCAGTAGTGACCGAGTTCATGGGGGGATCAAGAGTTAACACAATAACAGAGCACAAAATGATAATATTGGAAAATAATAATGTATCCAGAGTGATCAAGGTAAACTAAAGGCATACAGTCTGCTTGTTAATTTATAGATACATCAATTCTATTCACACGTTCTTTGTACTGACATCAGAGAAAAACCAAGAGCACAGATCCTTAGAAAAGTCATACAATTATGGACACAAGCATGTCTAACTAACACTGTTCCCATTGTCAGTGCACTGTGTGTTGGTCGCACCTTAGTAGCAATAAAAATAGAACAAAAAGCACTACGTCATCATGCACAGCCTTTTATCCAGCATTTGATGGAAACATCTCTGGTGGGGAAATGCTCATATGATTTCATGCAGATGTTTAAATATTCACATGAAAATCTGTGGCCAATTGGATGGAAACCTAGCTAGAGTTGGAGTTCTACTCTGTGTCCTTGGGAACTTTTCTCTTCTGTACATATTTTCCAATTAGTTTGCAGGAGTTGTCTATTTATTTTTGAATACAGCATTAGCAACCACTTTGATTTGCAAACATTGCTTCTGGAGTAAGAGCCCATGCTTTCATATTGAAAAAAGTTAATTACTTTTTCTGATCCTTTTGTAACATTACTGTTTAATGTTGGATGCTTGTTATGTTACATTGAAATGACTAAACCACAGCCAATAAAAAACCTTTACAATATTCAGAAATTACAAGAAAACTGTAGGTGACAACAAGTCTCACTTCATTATTCTATAAATGTAGAATGAATGCCCCTCACTCAGTTTCTGGAACCACTTGATAACTTTGAAGGTTTTATTTAAACATCAGTAAAAAAGCATCACTTGCTATTCTATACATACGTAGGATCTTAATTTGACCTATATTGTCAGAGAAAAAGAATCCTGCAGCAACATGATGTGAGCATTTAGTCCATAATGTTGCTTGATCGGTGGTTAGGGCATTAGCTGGCCTAAAGTAGGCTACAGGGAAAGTACAATTCTGTTCATCTATAATGTATGTACATCACGAAGCTCATATCTCCATTTACAGCTGTGCAGGAAAGTTCTCAGCAACAAAAGAGTGATCAAATTAAGATCCTACACCTGTATGTACATGTAAGTGAAGATACATTGGTGTTGTCCTGACTTTCAAGAATACCTGATGTACATACATGTATGTGTATGTCTGAGTGACTTACTCTCTGGGGGGACTCTGACTTTGTGGGGACAGCCAGACAGACTCCTGTGGTGGGGGTACAGACCCGTGACATGGCCAGTGCCGTCACAACCAGGGGTAGGACACCTTATATCCTTCTTATCTGGTCGTGGAGAGTCTGGGAGGAGGAAAATAACAGGAGCGCTTAGATTAATACAGACAATCACATATACATTCCATAACAGTCTTATGACACCTTCAAGAGTGTTGCAGTATCATTCTTAACATGCTTTGTAACCTTCATTACCCACACAAGCAAAGAGTGCAACAAAGGTAATAGCTTTTGGTAAAATTCTAATGAACTTCAGTTTGATTTTTCATTCAACTTGTAAAGAGTTGCTTGCATGAATGTTCCTCGAAACTATTTTAAGTGAGATTCTGAGAAATGCTAGAATGAATCTGTATGTACATAGAAACAAAGAGATTAAAGTACAGTATCATGCAAAGAGCCAGACACTTTTCTCAAAATGCTTCTATATTAATCTGTCCTTTTAGACAAGGCTTCCAGTTCAACACGGGGCATTGACTTCTTAATGCCCATCCATCGAAAGATTACATTTGGGATTACACATTAGGCTGCAGTCATTTGAAGAATCAGTGGAAAACATGAGGGGTACTTTGGGCGGATTTAAGACTTATGGTCATGGTTAAATATCCAGTTGATTCCTATCAAAACCCAATATTCTGGGAAGTAGCAATTCCATCAGAAGATTTTGTTATTTTTATTTTATTTTAGTCTGGTTATTTATTACTTCAATTGTTGCCAAAAATGTGTTTCGTACTTAAGAGGATTTCCCCCGCTGAATATGATTCTTTATTATTTTGACGTTTCGAAGCATCTCATCATTGAAATCACAAGTGGTCTAATTCATACTAGATAAACATGCATAATCATGCCTGCTGCATACTTATTTTATGCCCACTACTCTTCATTAGAATAAGTGCAATAGAAGTTCTATTGTTCTCAAGTGGCCTTAATAGTACACATACAAAAACAAAGGATGGACTTAAAAGGGTCCTCACTGTCATTACGTTGATAAAAAGCTGTTATAAAATAAAACATCTAGAATCTTGAATTGACAAAGAAATAAGATATTTTCAAATGAAGTATTTGTACCTTTGCATCCATGATAGCCCACCCTGGTGTCCACTTCCAGTAGCCGTTGGTGCCTCCTCTCATTGGTCATCTGCTCCAGTAGGAACCTATCCATCTCCCTGTAGGCATTGTGGAGGACCTGCCTCTGCTCTGACTGCAATGCCATGGCCTGTTCCAGGAGACTCAGGTTCACCCTCCCTCTGTCCCAGTCTCTGTCTCCTCTGTCTCTGTCTCCTCTGTCTCTGTCTCCTCTGTCCATCTCCAGGCTCAGGGGTCTCTCCATCTCCTGCAGGCCCAGGGCCCAGGCCTCCAGCCGAGGAGGCCTCTCCACCTCTGGCTCCCCCTCACTGTCCTCCTCACTGGGGGTTGATCGGTAGAGCCGCAGGGTCCCTGTCTGGAAGGGACCTGCTCTGCCCATGTTGTACCCACTAAGGACCGAGTCAGGATCGTGGTCTCTCATGTGTAGGTAGTCGTTTCTCCCCAATAGGTATCTTTCTCCGGGAGTGGCTTTGGGGGGGCTGCTGATAGAGCCGTTGGAGCCATTCACCCTTGCAGAATGAGACAGGGACAGAGGCTCCCACTCGGCTTCCCAGCTGTCTCTGTATGGGCTTTTACGTGGCGACGATCTGCAAGTCATACTCATCCTGTCCTGACTTTGGTCTTCTTCCTCTTCTTCTTGGTTTCGTTCCGCCACTTCTTCGTCCTCCAGAGTTTCCGAGGCTGCAGCCTCCTGATGGGGAAAGTCAGTCACCACTTCAGACCATCCAAAGGAATCATGGGGTTTTGTTATTGCGTTCTGGCAGCCATTTCTCTTGGGCTCGTTAAGTGTTTCTGAGTATCCATCTTAGAAACAAAGTAAAAGCAAATGAGAACAAAAACTATGTTGTGATGTTTTTTTCAAGCTTGAGTCAATTGTTCATATTAAGGCCATGCTTTTCAGAGAACATTTGGTTAGGCAGAGAGAGTAACAATTTTGTATGTCCTCACTTCAGCGTAGTCATAATGTTTTGTTCCTATCTAGAAAACGCATGTCTTGTTGTTTGAAATGACTGTTAAGAGGATTGGCAAACACAATATGTAATGAAAATAGTAATAGTATGGACAGGACAGCAACTGCAAGATTTCCTGGCAATTCCTTAAGTACATCAGAGATAATACATGAGACACTTGTTTTGGCTAGTTGAACATGAAACCTAAAGATGAGGAACAAGATTGTCTTCCTCTTCTTTGAAATCTCTAATCAGAATACAACAACTTGATGTGGATTTAGACGGACCAGATAATGACAGAGATGTACATGGGTTGTGGCACTGAACATCAGTTTTAGGTAGTTGAGGTGTACGTCAAGCAGGGCTTTGTGATTTTAAAGATATTAACTTGTCAATCACACACAACTCATTTAAGAACCCATATTCATATGTAAGCACAAGAACCAAGAAAGAGGAAAACATTTCAGTATTACATTTTTTACAAACATCCTGATTTCCCTTGATTCTTTCTTTCTTTTTTATTAATCTTTTTTCAATAGGTCATTATACTGAGTGCACCTGATAATTGATTTTTACATTGATTCTTTACTAAAAGCTTTTAAAATAAAGCTTTTCCGCTTTTTATCAGTGGACATTTTTATGGACATATCAAAATGTTAACTATATCCCAGGACTGCGTGTAATGGTCAAATATATTTGACATGACATTTGAATTTCTGGTTTCAAGCATTGTTCAGTTTAAGTGAAACAAACAGAAAAGCTAGGCTCTTAGATCTCCAAAATGTATGTTAAATGATTCTTAATATAGTGACACCCCTGATTATATTAATATTAAGTCATGGTCAATGATTAACAATGGAGCGCTATCATCTGGATTGATTCACTAAAATATATTTTGATCCCCCAAATCATTTAAACTTATTTTCAGTGCTAAAGCTCTTTAGTGAGGCCATAAGAGTTTTTACTCTATAAATCATAAGTAGGCTGTACAGTACGGAGTAGATCTATCCTCTTAAGACGTCACAGAGCAAATTAAAAGTAAGAGGGGGGGGGGGGGTCCAACAGGTTGATAGATCTGGAGATAATTTAGGATGCAATTATGTAGGCTATATAATCTAGTAAGTGGATTCCACTGAGGATGATAAAGGCATTACCAAACCGATACTACTAGTCATTATCAGGCCATAGTATACAACTTAATCCCCCAAAATAAAAGCTGCTAAATGCAGGAAGTGTATCGCTCTGACTTATCTGGCGAACCTGTTTTGAAGCATATGATTTTGGATTGTGTAAATGTAGGGATGTGATGTATATACACTACCACAATACAAGGCAGGTGAAGACAGACCAGCAACAGAGGAAGTAGGTGAATGAAATAGACATGGTTAAACTCCTTTTTTGATGCAAAATATGAAGCTGGATTTTTTTGAGACATGCAATGACGTGGCTGATAATATTTTTGTTGCTAGAGACATTTCATTCTAAACAAAGGAATATGAATATTAGCCTGTTCAACAAAGATTAAAAGTCAGTTATGTTTAGTTACAATTAGCAGAGCAGACAGAAAATAACTTATTTTTGTACAGACGGATGACACACACATACAGTTGAAGTCAGAAGTTTATATGCACCTTAGCCAAATACAATTTTTCATAATTTCTGACATTTAATCCTAGTAGAAATTCCCTGTCTTAGTTCAGTTAGGATCACCACTTTATTTTAAGAATGTGAAATGTCAGAATAATAGTAGATACATCTTTCTATTTCAGCTTTTATTTCTTTCATCACATTCCCAGTGGGTCAGACGTTTACAAACACTCAATTAGTATTTGGTAGCATTGCCTTTAAGTTGTTGAACTTGGGTCAAACGTATCGGGTAGCCTTCCCTAAGGTTCCCACAATAAGTTAGGTAGGTGAATTTTGGCCCATTCCTCCTAACAGAGCTGGTGTAACTGAGTCCGGTTTGTAGGCCTCCTTGCGGGCACACGCTTTTTCAGTTCTGCCCACAAATTTTCAATAGGATTGAGGTCAGGGCTTTGTGATGGCAACTCCAATACCTTGACTTTGTTGTCCTTAAGACATTTCTCCAGAACTCTGGAAGTATTCTTGGGGCCATTGTCCATTTGGAAGACCCAAGCTTTAACTTCCTGACTGATGTCTTGAGATGTTGCTTCAATATATCCACATCATTTTCCTACCCCATGATGCCATCTATTTTGTGAAGTGCACCAGTCCCTCCTGCAGCAAAGCACCCCCACAACATGATGCTGCCACCCCCATGCTTCACGGTTGGGATGGTGTTCTTCGGCTTGCAAGCCTCCTTCTTTTCCCTCCAAACATAACAATGGTCATTATGGCCAAACAGTTCTATTTTTCTTTCATCAGACCAGAGGACATTTCTCCAGAAAGTACGATCTTTGTCCCCATGTGCAGTTGCAAACCTTAGTCTGGCTTTTTTATGATGGTTTTGGAGCATTGGCTTCTTCCTTGCTGAGCGGCCTTTCAGGTTGTCGATATAGGACTCGTTTTACTGTGGATATAGATACTTTTGTACTTTTGTCCTTTGCTGTTGTTCTGAGAATGATTTGCACTTTTCGCACCAAAGCACGTTCATCTCTAGGAGACAGAACGCATCTCTTTCCTGAGCAGAATGACGGCTGTGTGGTCCATTGGTGTTTATACTTGCATACTATTGTTTGTACAGGTGAACGTGGTACCTTCAGGCGTTCAGGTTTACAATTTGTTTTCCGAGGTCTTGGCTGATTTCTTTTGATTTTCCCATGATGTCAAGTAAAGAGGCACTGAGTTTGAAGGTAGGCCTTGAAATACATCCACAGGTACACCTCCAATTGACTCAAATTATGTAAATTAGCCTATCAGAAGCTTCTAAAGCCATGACATCATTTTCTGATATCATGTCTTTTTAAAGACTGTTTAAAGGCACAGTCAACTTAGTGTATGTAAACTTCTGACCCACTGGAATTGTGATACAGTGAATTATAAGTGAAATAATCTGTATGTAAACAATTGTTGGAAAAATGACTTGTGTCACGCACAAAGTAGATGTCCTAACCGACCTGCAAAAACTATAGTTTGTTAAAAATACATTTGTGGAGTGGATGAAAAACGAGTTTTAATGACTCCAACCTAAGTGTATGTAAACTTCCGACTTCAACTGTACACACACAGTGAGAAGTGCAGTGGAAAAGAGACCGCATGGGAGAGAAAAACATGGATCCCTCCTGTGGTTTGTGTATTGGAACAGGTGAACAGTTTGTACTCCAGAATAGCCATTACAGGCGCTCTGCAGTGTGGTTGGAGCTTGGCTGGAGTTGAACCCAGTGCGGCTCGACCAAATTAGCGGCTTATTTTTCCCTCTTGTTTTAAAATGCAGATATGAACAGTATCCCGCTGTTACATTCTTATTGCTTTTTCTATCCACTTTAACTGTCATAGACATTTCACATAAAATATCCCCAGACCTGATTGTGACAAAAATATATTTACAAATGTATGTAGGCTTATGTTAATCACACAATGTTCAGTCATTGCTTTGTGTTGCCTGCCTTTTGATACATGTTCACTGTATTGTATAGGGCTTGCTGTTTGCAGGTGCCTTCTTTTGATAAAAAAGAGAAACTTTTCTGGATTAAAAGGTTATAATACAGTACAAGTAGGTAGTGGTGACTGAATACAGACACATAAAAGCTCTGCTTGAAACACAAACAGACCATGAGAGGGAGGTATATGAACAAAGGAAGATATCAAAGGGGAAAAAACAGATAGCGAAGCTAGTGCAGAAAGGGTTATGATAATTGTAATGTTATATGAACCCCAGAAACAAATACATTCCATTTCCAATTAATCTGCACAATTCATTGAGCTACTCTCTTGGTCCATTTAACTACCCACATGTGTACTATAATGAGCTGTAGACATTATGCCTAATTATGTATATTTGGACTGTGTTAAGAGGGCCTAACAAAAGCTTTCGAAGGGGACAATTACGTTTGTTGCTTAGTTACATCGTTAAAACTATACCAAATAAGTGCAGATTATAGTGGGTGAGAATGCACATGTAAACCATGGGTATTGTTGCCAAAATGCTCAAAATTCAATTCATTTGGAAATAGAAATGTTTTGCTTGGGGGGGGGGGGGCTCAATGAAATAAACAAACATTTCCTTATGTCATTGTTGAGTACACATCTTGGTCTTAGTATCTTTCGACAAATAATCACAAATGTATTCTATTGTATCAGTGACATTGGTTTTATAAGAAGATGGTTAAGCAATAGCATACTTCAGAAGGGAACCTGGTTCTGTTTAAGATGCAACATTAGCTTGTGTTAATAATCAATAAATCGTGTGCATATTCTAAACTCAACTCACTTTACTAAACAAACATCAACAGAGGACATTCTAACCAGAATGGCCTAAAGCAAACATGATCATTATTCAATTCTCTGTGTTTTCATCCCATTTTTGAATGGCTTTTCAGAAAAACCAAACACAGACAAAAAGAAAGGAGGAGTCAGAAATCTGGCCTCATCAAAAATAGGGGAAAAAGCCATGCCAAAAATATCATGGCAGATAAGCTGTCAAAAGTAGGACTGAGGACGTGAGACAGACACAACTAATGTGAACCCAGCAGTCTCGTCTTTCACTTCCAATACACAATGACTATGGGGTCTGGCTGATGGCGAGCAGACATGCAATAGAGAGGGAGGGAAATATGAATGCAACAGATGGGATTTTAAAATTCAGCGTCAATTGTTCATCAAAACAGACAAACAACAGGACATCTGTCTACCTGCTGGAGTGTCAATGTTCCTCAGCTCTTCTTTGTCCTGTGGCGGTGCCAGGTCCTCGTTCTCCTCCTCACAGCACGCCTCACTGGGGCTGTAGTGGCGGGGCCTCATCAGGAGAGACTTTCTCTTGTTGACGGGGGCGCCCTGCACCCCTTCCTGGGCGAGCCTCTTCCTAGCAGCCATAGACCCATATGTGCTGTTGTGGGGGGGATGAATGAATAAAAAGAGCAACGGGGTCAACAAAAGGCCATAGCCGTTACTTTGAACTGAAAGTGAACGTAAAATGTAACATTGTCAGTTTATTCCCCAACTGTATTTCAGGATTCAGAAAGTAAAATCAAGTGTTTTTTTGTAACTTGATTGAAAAGGTAAACATAAGGTTGAAGAAACTGTATATGGTCGAGATGATTAATACAAATGAAGTACCTAGAAGCGCAGTGAAGAGCTACAGGGCCAAATTCAATTATAACCGGTATTATCAAGATAAGAGAATGGCCAGCATACCACATCTACTAACAAAGGATGCCTATTTCATTCTGTATGCAAGGGCATAGAAGCCTGGGGTGAATTAGAGGATACCTGTAAGTGTTTATTTTCACAAAGAGGTCGTGAACCCTTACCTTGGAGCCTGGGTGATGCAGTCAGCTGGAACCGTAAACAGAAACAGAAGTACGTTAGGTAAATAGTAATGTTTACATTTCCACTGTGGGCCGACTACACTCATGGTAGTGGGGTGTTCCCCTAGTATTATTTTGGATTGTACTCTATCAAATGTTCTATGAAAAGATTACTTTTACAGCTACTTATCAAAATAGATTTTTTGCAACCTTTTCTAATGAACTATTTTACTCCAACAAAAGCCTTCTGATATGATTAAAATCATCGTCAAGGTACCCTTTATATAGATTTTTTTTTTTTTTTTTTAAATATCCACAACCCCAATCTGCTCTCCTCTTTCTGAGATCTGCTGTAGCTCATCCTCCTGACAGCTTTGACAACATCATCTGAAAAGGCAAATCGATTTTCCCTGAGGGCCATGCACCACAGATGCAAATCTCATTCTCATTCAAGTCCACCGTATTCCCATGAAGCACAACCCCATAATAAAGCTTCCATGAATTTCCCAGACATAGTAATGGCTCTGGTGCCACCAGCCAGACCTTAGAGGCTTGGAACACTAGCATAATGGCATCCCCCTGTCTAGGGGTTTTCAATCACACTATATATATTCACTCCTTAACGAATTTGAGCCACAGTTCCAATTTGATGAAGTAATTCCCCATCTGAATAAAATAATGGCAATGCAGTGCTCTTCAAATTGGTAAGATAATTTGTAAAACTGACAGTTGTAAAGTTGGATTGTTGAACTGATTCCTCCCTAGACCCCATAGATGTATAAGTGGAATGTGCGTGAATTGCTGAAGTGCTTAGTTACTGCTATTGATGTGCTTGCTTGAACATGGTAAGAGTTGTCAACGCTGCTCACCTTTACCACCGTTGCGTGTTTGGAGTGTGTTTTCCTCTCCTTCTGAATCCATCTGTTGATAAAGAACACACAATGTCTTCTTTAGCATGTAACACTCATTTCTAACAAAATACAGATTCTGTTGACAACTGGGACTGGAATAATGATGTTAACATTTGCTTAGCAGATGCTGTATCCATCCAATTTGAGGGTTCTTGACGTTAGTGGTTGAAGTTTATTTGAAGTAACTTTGAACCTTCCTATCAACATTACCCTATATTTCCCGGAGCATTTATGTATTTACGTGTTGATTATCTGTGGCATTTAATGGGTATAGTCATGAAAACACATGTAAAAGCAAAACACCAACTGAAGGTGAAGTTAATAAAACAAAATAAACTTTGAGATGGAAAAAACATCATAATGCAAAATAATGACATTAAAGTGCAGGTGGTAGCATACAGACAGACAGCAGTGTGTTTAGACCAAAATAGTTGTTCAAATCCATCCACTCTCCCTCGTCACCATCTCATGTGGATCCCAAATAAAACCTATTAAAGGTAATTATTCTGGGCTGATGGCAGTGTATAGTGGTCACAGGCCAGTGAAATTTGTGAGTCACAGGATAGATACGCTGTTACTTTTCCTGGTAATGGGAAACATGACTTCTCTCTCTGGTTTGCTGTTGTGATTGAAGGCACTGACCTGCCATACATTTATAATAGGGGAGCAGGTGTGGCAGTGATGGACCTTAATTTACTTTAATAAACCTTTTATGTGCCACACTCTTCAATGCCATGCCGGGCCCTCGGAGGACCTGCTCATAATAGGTTCATTACTTTTGATTACTAGGGCCCCATTGAGACAAACAACTACCCAAACACTATAGATTACATTCTGTAAAAACTAATTTACCTCATTAGTTCATTACAATTTTTCCATCATCGTATGAACAGACAAACAAACAGACAAGAGATACTCACTCATTTTGTATACATTTTTTTATTAAACAAGATTTGTATAGATATTGTAACACATACAATACAATAATCTACAATAATACAAATTAATTTAAATTTCAAATTCAGATAGTGTAATTTCACAGATTGACTAATATTTTCACATTAGGCACTTCTGTGTTACTGAGAGGCAACACTCACATTATGCAAATCTACTTGTTTTAAACACTTTTTAAATATTTCATAACATAACCTCTGATTTAATGCCTTATTAATGCTCTGTACATGAACCATTTAAATGCCTCTATTTTACAAGTAAAGCCGGAATATCAGGTATTTTGAAAATACTTATTTGAATATATTGAAAATACTATATTGAAAATAATAATGCTTCTATCTTCGTAAGATACCTGATGAACTTGGTTTTGACCCTGAGGAGTATACACTTGACTGATATTTTGTCAGTTCATGATTTTTCAACTGCGCTCAATATGTTAGTTAGAACGTTCAATTACATACTGTATTCCTTCAAAGGCCTGTATCTAGTCTTTCTAGGGAGTTTTTCCTAGCCACCGTGCTTCTACATCTGCATTGCTTGCTGTTTGGGGTTTTAGGCTGGGTTTCTGTACAGCACTTTGTGACATCAGCTGATGTAAGAAGGGCTTTATAAATAAATGTGATTGATTGTCATCTGAGGGGAGATGGAGAAACAGCTCAAACTTTTTGTGTTCAGGTATTATATGTTCTGCTTTGTGAGCAGCACAGAGGTTCTGAGAGGGTATAGAGCATGTGCTTTTGACACCCATTCGACAAAAGCTATTGTTGGACCTTCACAAACTCAAAGCTGTACCTAATTCTGCAGAGGATGAATCAGAAGTAATGGAGCAACGTGGAAATCTCCTATGGACGTTTCAGAGTAAGAGAAGTAGACATGGAGAGAACACATGATGTTCAATGAATATATTTACACAGGCAGAACAAATACTGTAGATACAGTACATGCTATTCAAATAAGGCTTTGTTTGTATTAAATATTTACTACACTCTCAGGTGGGGATTTGTTTGTGTTATATACTCCTGACAATGCACAAAACTATAACACATGATAGATCTTTGGTGGTCATTGGTACAAAATGTTTTCCCATTTCTTTATGGTTGACATTATGGTCATACTATTTTATCAAAGGCTGTCTGGACATTGTCATGGTTTCAGCCAGACATTTTGGACTTAGGAACGGCTTTCAAAAGTAGAACACTGGTGCTACGATTACACAGGCAGCCCAATTCTGATATTTTTTCCCACTAATTGGTCATTTGACCAATCACATCAGATCTTTTTCATAGCTGATCTGATTGGTTAAAAGACCAATTAGTGAAAAAAAGATCAGAATTGGGCTGCTTGTCTAAATGCAGCCTGGGAGGCACGGTCACATTCAACGTACAGTAGGCTAAAATACAAGTGCTGTGGTATAAAAATAAAGCAGCAGACTCAACATACTGCATATGTAAAACAATATCTGTGTCACATATTTTGCGGGGGTCAAAAGAGCATTGACACGACACTGCTAAACATGCTGCTTATCCAGAACATCATGGCTACCACTTCCATTAGCCATACAAATACATGACTATATCCGTTCACAGATAAAGTGAATTGGTAAAATATACTCCCCCCCCCCCCCAGGACAATGAACTTGGCTATATTTCAACCTTATTGTAGAGGGCATCAACTAGCTCCATGCTCTTTCATACAAATGTATAGTATATCCAAACCCATCACTGGAAAATATATCATCAAATTATATTAGGCCTACCTTTATTTGCAGTTTTTTTGGAAATATATACGACGTGCTGCAAGGTCCACGCAGTCCACCTTGGTCGATTTGTGCACAATTCTTGACTTTTTTCAGGATGTGAGCATGAAATTCATTCTCTGTAACAAAAAAATAACAAAATAAATATACCTTTAATAAAAATAGATATAGGCCTACAAATCAAATGTGGAGTGGAAAGAATCTAACTTTTTACTGATTCTCAATTTCCAAGTTTTCCATCTAAATTGTAGTATACTGTAGGTTGGTTAAATAATTAATCATATTGATAATATTGTTCTCAATGCTAAAGGTGCTGGTGGTGATAGACATTGTTGGTGAACGTGCAGTCAGTCAGAGATCGTGACGGGCAGGAAACAAGATAATACCTCACATGGTTGAATAAGGACCAAGATGCAAATTGATTGCTTGACAGAGATCAAATTGCTCACAGTCTCATTAACACAAAACATCCAAGAGGGAAAACAAGGACAAACACAATGAGTACATTAAGCCTCTTCACTTCACAGATCTTATTACAGGAATTATTTATTTCTGTTAGCTTTGGGAAAAAAAGGAAAAAGAAAAAAACATCTTAATTACAGCACTCAGAGCATTTCCCCTCTGCAAACCAAAAGGGGGGGACTCGGAATCATTAGCATAAGAAAAAGAAAAAAGAGACTCACTACTATTTAAGGAAGGCCGGTGGGTTTGTCATCTGCTGAATCATTTTCCTGCCCCCCAACACAAATAGACAAATAACGTCTTGCTCTCTGAGGACTATTTGCCCATGTATGGGGCAGATTTCTCTGGGGATACTGAGCAGAGTTGCCTAATGCCTGATGCGCAGGGTTTCTATGTGATTCTCTATGTGTTAATCTGGCTGCTTTGCATGCTGTCCTTGGGACCAGCCCATTCCCCACCCTATTCCATCTGCTACCTTTCCCACCACAGAGGATAGGAGAGAATGGGCTGTGACGGACTGAGACTGGGAGAGGAGAGGGCTTCCCAGTCCAACAGTCATGAATAACCATGGCCTCACACACCGTTTGGAGAGGGGTTGAATGGGGACTGCTTATACGTTGGATCTGTTACTTTGGATCCAACTGTGGTTTTCCCTGCTCTAATACAAAATATAAATGCAATCAAGCATATTATTGTTCATAATTATTGTTCCTCATAGCCATACAAACTACAAGTGGCTAAATATACAAGTATGAGGTTATTTGTGTTATTGGAAATCAACTTCAAAAAGGTTAGCCATTGACAAGGTCATACAGTTTTGTATATTGCTGATACTGAAGCTACATTCTACTGTTTAAAACAACTACTACTACAGGTGTAGGAGTGTAGTGTATTCGTGTAGTGCAAACGTGTAGTGTATTCACGATTTAAAAAGACTTCTAAAGACTTGATTTGCCCTAACAAAAAATGGACCAACCCCTACAGAAATGTCCATTAATTATAATCCACACAAAAATTCACATTTCCTGTTGCTGCAGGATTATTTTCCTGCTGTGAGAAACTGGTCAAATTAAGATCCTACATCTGTGCAACTATGACAACTAATACTGTGGCTAATTCCTAAGCCAAACGGTACTTGTATGTCACCATCAATACAAGTGGTGCTGTTACAATTTTTACCCACCCAACAACTACTGTAAAGCTACTGCTCCAACTAATAGTGATATTCATTAGTATAATAATAATCATCATTAACCTTGTCATTCAAATGTCCCCTTGTTCCCAGCTTATCCCTGCACTTGGGACACCCTTGTGTAATTAACAGACACTATAGTGATAAAGTAAAACCGAGTCAATGGTACTAGTGGTACTTCATTTAGAAAACAATAAAACCTTACAGTTGGGTAAGTAAAAGTGCGAAGACCATAAACATGAATTACTTTGCTTACATTTCCTTTAGATTGGGGCAGATGCAAGATGATAGCTAGGCAAATGAGAATAACACCAAATAAGGTTTTAAAATGTCAGCTCCCGCATACTCCCCCAACCAACTGCTATGATTAGATTACACTTTTAACATAATTACTGTCTAAAGCTGTGTGGAAACAATGCATGTAGACAGAAGGGCTCTATCTGAACTGATACCATCCATTCTCTTCTCATTGAGCCTTTTCTCTTAACCTTTCTTCAGCAGTATCATTTTGAATTATGGGGATGGGTAGATGCTCTATGCAAGGTCACTGTCTGTTCGGTACCCGCTCCCTCCCCTCCCATCCTCCCTTGTTTTTGTTTCCTCTTCCAGAGGCAGACTATACGAATGAAGGGTTAAAACTGGAATGAATTTAATTATGGAATGAATGGAATTATAATGCGCCCGCAGCAAGTTTTCCTCCTTATTTATTAAAGCAGCTGATGGGCCAGGTTTGATGAGCCACTTCTGGCATAATTGAGTCATCACACAAAGAGGGTTCCTCGCATTCAGAGAGGTTTTATCAGCAGCAAACAGACCTGATTACTGGCAATTACACTCTGATCTAGAGGAAGGAGAAAAAAGGAGGGTAAATGTGCGGGGTAACTTCTGTGTTTATAGTTTACCCCGGGAATAATTTCCAGATTAATTTGACATGCTAAGTGTTTTCTGTTTCTGCATAATAAAGTGCAAACAGCAAACGATAGATAGTACAATTTACTTTCATATTTCCTTGTAATGAATGTCTAAGTCTATACGGTAAACTGATCATATTTTTATATGTCCACCGTGCTTAGAATCAGCAATATGTAGTGTTAAAAAAAGAAAAGTGCTTTACAATAACGCTGCTTGTGTGCAGACAGCGATTCCTTGTCAGTGGAGAGCCAAACTGAGATGGTATATGATGATAAGGAACACAACCGATTTCACCACCTTTCATTGAAATGCTAATTCATTCAAAGTGTAAGAGACTATTTTGATAAACAAGTTTTTGAAATAATTATTTTCATTTGCGGTGCTGCGACCAAGCAGCCATCAGATGCCCTCTGTTTAAAAAGCTAGCAGCTGGACATTAGAATAATAGCTAAGAAACGTTTTAGGAGGGGGAGGGTGAACGCGAGGAAGGGGGGGGCTCTGATTTTCCTATTCATATCAAAGCCGGCGCTTAAAATGATGGTGATTCTTTTTTTATACAAGTGCATTTTATAAACTCTTGAAAATAATAATAGGGTAATGTTCCTATAAAAGTAATATATTTAATATTGCTTAAATATAAACAAATGGGTCCAAAGATTTTCAGTTATTGGTGTCTTTCTTATGATGCAGAATTAATAAAGATATAATTGAACTAATAGTTTGACCTCTCAAGCAACACCTCTGTGAGCTCCAATTGTACTGAACATAGTCTTAAGGGTTATACAAGTTTAAAGTGTCATACAGAGTAGTTTGCTCTTTGTAACACTCCAAACTCATCCCATCAAAAATCTCACAGTATACCTCTTCCAATGAAAGATTGAATATTCAGTACCATGAGAAGATGATAGAATGGTGCTAAATACAGTAGAACCAACTGTGGACAGTGACAGCAAATAGGCTAGAGAGACTAACACAAGCTAAGCCAGGTAAGGTATAGAGGTAACCATACCGGACTTGCCCAATTCCAAGCTATTTCTGTACTGATAATATAAGTTCAAAGACAGAGTGAGAAGGAGAGAAAACGTATGAACAATCGCCAAAGTGTAGAACACCAATCCATTCACATAAATACAGTAAAAGGGAAACAGAATATCTTCTGATCAGTGAGCACTTTTTACACACCAAAATCCTCATAGAGGGGCGCTTCCGGACTTCCAGAAACAACTGTGATTTCAGACATAACCATCTCCAATGCAGCCATCCTGGCCGCCAAGCAAAGTGTTTGTCTCATGCCAAATGAGTACTTTTATACGGGGCTCTACAAACTGGCTTCTGTCTTATCACTTCCCCAAGACTGAGAAGCTTCAATAAAGAGAACGAGGCTCCACAGAATTCTTAACAGACAATTAGGAGCCTGGCTGGCCAGCCACTATCGCTTCAATGATTTGTTATGATGGCATAACTACAGGGGAAACTTGTTATTGGAGCCAGTTAGCAAAGCACCCCATAAAAGAGTCAGACGGTGACACCTGCGCTGAGGTGATTTAAAAATCTTGTAATCGCTTTCCAAAGTCATCCCAAAGCCTTCCCTTCTAAATTGAGTTAATCTGGACCAGGTCCACACAGTCACAGTGGCACAAAGTCCAGATTGGTTCTTCTTGTTCAGCCATCAGAGAGACATTTGTTTCACTAAATTTGGGGCACTTTTATAGTTATATTATTCTATGAAAGATGGCTTTTTAGATGAATTGCAATTAATTATCAAATATCAATCTCAATCAGAACAGAAATGTTGAATATTCAAAAACAGCATATTGCTTTGTTTTATGGAATGGTTTGCTACCATGCTATCTATAACTACCGAGACTAATAACAACCCAAAGGAAATGAAACCTGTATCACAGGATTGCAGCTTCTACACAATCAATTAACACCAAAGGTGCCTTCAGAAAGTATTCATACCCCTTAACTTATTACACATTTTGTTGCGTTACCGCCTGAATTTAAAATTGAGTACATTTGTTCCTCTCTCATCCAGATTCAAACAATACCCCATAATGAAAAAGTGAAAACATGTTAATTGAAATGTTTGCTAATTTATTGAAAACACAGAAATATTGCATTTACATTAGTATTCACACCCCTGAGTCAAAACATGTTAGAATCACCTTTGACAGCGATTACAGATGTGAGTCTTTCTGGTTAAGTCTGTAAGACTCTTTGCACACCTGGATTGTACAATATTTGTATTTAAAAAAAAATATATATATATATATTATTCAAGCTCTGTCAGATTTTCAAGCTGATTTAAGTCAAAACTGTGACAAGGCAACTCATGAGCATTCAATGTCGTCTTGGTAAGAAATTTGGCCTTATGTTTTAGGTTATAGTTTTGCTGAAAGGTAAATTTGTCTCCCAAGACTGAACCAGGTTTTCCTCTAGGATTTTGCCTGTGCTTAGCTCTATTCCGTTTTTTTTTTAAATAAAATAAAAAATTATCCTTGCCAATGACAGGCATACCCATAACATGATGCAGCCACCACAATGCTTGAAAATGTGTTGCCCCAAACATAAAGCTTTGTACTCAGGACATAAAGTACATTTATTTGCAACATTTTTTGCAGTTTTACTTTAGTGCCTTATTGCAAACAGGATGCATGCTTTGGAATTTATTTATTTTTAAATTGAACCTTTATTTAACTAGGCAAGTCAGTTAAGAACAAATTATTATTTACAATGGTGCGGCAGGATAGCCTTGTGGTTAGAGCGTTCGACTAGTAACGAAAAGGCTGCAAGTTCAAATCCCCGAGCTGACAAGGTACAAATTGTACAAAGGTTAACCCACTTTTCCTAGGCCAAAAATAAGAATTTGTTCTTAACTGACTTGCCTTGTTAAAAAAATAATAAATAAATAAAAAATGACAGCCTACCGTCAACAGAAAGACAGATTTCTACCTTGTCAGCTCGGGGATTCAATCCAGCAACCTTTTGGTTACTGGCCCAATGCTCTAACCACTAGGCTAATATTTTTTATTCTGAACAGGCTTCCTTCTTTTCACTCTGTAATTTAGGTTAGTATTGTGGAGTAACTACAAAGTTGGTCCATCCTCAGTTTTCTCCTATCACAGCCCTTAAACTCTGTAACTGTTTTAAAGTCACCATTGGCCTCATGGTGAAATCCCTGAGCAGTTTCCTTCCTCTCCAGCAACTGAGTTAGGAAGGACGCCTGTAGGTTTGTAATAACTGGGTGTATTGATACACCATCTAAGGTGTAATTAATAACCTCACCATTTATTTATTTCACCTTTATTTAACCAGGTAGGCAAGTTAGGAACAAGTTCTCATTTACAATTGCGACCTGGCCAAGATAAAGCAAAGCAGTTCGACACATACAACGACACAGAGTTACACATGGAGTAAAACAAACATACAGTCAATAATACAGTATAAACAAGTCTATATACGATGTGAGCAAATGAGGTGAGATAAGGGAGGTAAAGGCAAAAAAGGCCATGGTGGCAAAGTAAATACAATATAGCAAGTAAAACACTGGAATGGTAGATTTGCAATGGAAGAATGTGCAAAGTAGAAATAAAAATAATGGGGTGCAAAGGAGCAAAATAAATAAATTAATTAAATACAGTAGGGAAAGAGGTAGTTGTTTGGGCTAAATTATAGGTGGGCTATGTACAGGTGCAGTAATCTGTGAGCTGCTATGCTCAAAGGGATATTAAATGTCTGCTTTTTTATTTGTACCCATCTACCAATCGGTGCCCTTCTTCACGAGGCTTTGGAAAACCTCCCTGGTCTTTGAAATTGACTGCTCAATTGAGGGACCTTACAGATAATTGTGGGGTACAGAGATGAGCTAGTCATTATAACTTATGTGACTTGTTAAGCACATGTTTACACCTACATTTATTTAGGCTAGCTACAACAAGGTGGTTGAATACTTATTGACTCAAGACATTTCAGCTTTCATTTTTAATTCATTTGTAAAAATGTCCAAAAACAGAGTTCACTTTGAAATTATGGTAAAAAAGTCAAGGGGTGTGAATACTGTATGCTACGTTAGTTTGCATCTTTCAAATCGTTATTGAACATACGTTTTTCAAAACACTAACAAGGACTAATTCATTGACAGGTGTTTGGGAGAAAATAAGTTCCAGCCCGGGTGTCTGTCATCACTACAGAGTAATCCTGGCCATTGTTTCTTTCCAAGGAGACCCTTTTCATGCAGGAGGAGGGTTGCCTGAATGCTACCAGGTGGTCGGCAATTTGGAGAAACGTAGTAACCGTTCGAGCTAATCCCGTGCCACAAAAGGCAGGTCTCCCATGCCCAGAGGCCTCCGGGTGGGAAAAGTTTACCTAGAAAAAACACACACAGTACACACACAGACACACACAGTGTGTCTGAAAGGAGCCAGGCAGCGCTGAAGCATTGATTCCTAATCAGATTGCACTGAAGTGAACAGCTCGCATGGCAGCTGTAGTTTTCCCAGGGTTAATTACCTTTCACTGCTCTCTAAACAAGTCAGCTGTTCCTGTCATTAAACAACTCCACTCCATCTCTGCTCCTCTGTCCTGTCCTCCAAACACACACACTAAGTGTGCACGTGCACGCAAACACGTGCACGCACATACAAACACACAAACTATTCCCGTCTTCTCATCCTCCACAGCCACACACATCCAAACATTTACAGTACATGGAGCTCATAGAGAGCAAACTGGGAAAAGGGTAACGTATCCAATAACCACTTGGTCACTTTACTAATTAAGAGGTGGAGTCAACGGCTGTTAAAATAGGCCATTATCCTTTACTTTCAGCCACAAACATTTATTTCTGCTTATGCAGATGGGACGCTGAATTCCCAATACTATCCACTCGCCCTGTCAAAGGAGGATAATACCAATCTGTCAAGGTCTCATGTCGTTATCTGGCTCCCAATCTTACTAATTGAGTATATAAAAGGAAGTAAATTATCCAAATAAACACACACACACACACAGGTGGACAGGCGCTTGCACATGAGCGTGCACACGCACACAGAAAGAGTTCAGCTGTGCTGTCATAAATTCTGAAAAATCTCCCAGCTCTCTGAGCTCCATGGCTCAGGACGTTGGGGGAGTTTTAAGTGATTTCACTGTGTGGCAAAATCCCCTGGCCACCTGGATTACAAACTCTAGTCCTTTAACTCATGCCAGTATAAATCCGTGTTAACTGGGATTTACCTCTGGCATATGAATTCTCAGTCTGCGTAAGCTTTGTTTGGAATGAGTTGTACATAAGTATTTTATGCCTTATAGAGATGCCTGATGGTGAATTTCATATTTTGTTGAAAAAAGGCAAGAAAATTGTTATAAAAGTGTTGTAATTTACTTATTCTAAATGGGGAAAGTAAATAAAATAGTTTTCATTGACCATGTTATGAACATTATTCCAAACCAGGAAAAATAGTGAAATAATACAAACCTCTGTGCAGTTAAATGCCTGAAACCATGGCAATGTAGGTTGTAGTCCTACATGTGTCAAAAAGTTAGTAATGTGTACTCTTAGCCAGGCTATTGCTAACATTGATCATGCTTAATATCATGGTGGTTATCGAAGTGACCGTGATATATTTAACACACATGGCAGGAGCAGCCCTAGAGGATCTGAATTAAGTATTATGCAAAATCTATACAATCTCCTCTAACACACACACTCTTCTGGGATAGCCGAGTTAAACCCTGACTATAGTATTTTGTACTTAAAGGTTAGCAGGACTGTTTTGTGAGTTTGAACCGAGCTTGCCAGATCAGCAGATGGTCTGTGATTATGATTATATGCATCAATAAAATGTAAATTTGAATTAACTCTAGGGTTTAATAAAAATATGGACTTTAACCCACGCTGCAGTCTGCCGGTCGTGCATGATATTTTGATACAATATAAATGATGTAGGATACATAATATACTTATATGTAAAACAACCAGCTAAAAACCAGTTGAGAGTACCTGCAAGCATAGGACAAGTACAAGGCAGTGACAGGTCTAAATGTCAAATTCAGGAGTATGGTTATACATACAAAAAAACATCAACATATTGAATTCTCACGCGCAATAACAAAATGTCTAAGCCAGAAATGAATTTAAGTCAGAAAAAAAACTACTATGGACACAAATTGAATGCACGAACCAGAGATGTCAATATGAAACTACCATCCTGTGATGGAAAATAAAAGCTAAGGCACAACTTGTAGTAAAAAGTAACTTAAAAAACATACATTGATAATATTTTCTGAGTAGAGCTGGAAGTAGAGCTGGAAAAAGACAAATCTACAGTACTTCCATAAAGAAGACATCAGACGTAAGTTCAGGGGGAAAAGAATAGAGAGGGTTGCTAGCGAGTAAAGTTACAGTTAGGAAGCAAGCAAGAGGAAACAGCTGGGTCTTGTCCTCTGTCACATTAGCCAACATGTCTGGAAGTGACAGTCTCCTTAGGCACTGCGCTAACCTTTCATGAATCTATTTATCTGTCGAGAGCACTATTTACTCTGAGACTGAAAGCTCTGCATTCACTAAACAGGCACAGATACACTCACTCACTCATTCGCACTCTCATACGTAGACACGGAGACACAGAGACATTAACATTTCCGACAGGGCAGAATTGTTAGCCTGACTTACCATGCCCCTGTTAGTCTTTGTTTTGCCTTTCATAGAGGTGATGGTGTAGAAGGAAATCGAGGTGGGGTGGGTGGGCAGCCAGGCTAGTCCAGTGTGTCACTGCCGCGAGGTTTGTTTGTGTGTGCGTGTGTGTGCGTGTGTGTGTGTGTGTGTGTGTGTGTGTGTGAGGACACTGTAATATTCAACGGAGCCACTAAGCTCTTTTTGTAGCCTTTGTGTCATTCACTTAACGACCAATCTCATTAGCTAGCGGGCTACAATGGGTTGAATTATTTTCGGTGTAAATACACCACATGGTGACCCTCAAGGTAAGAACTCTGAAGGTCATTTTAAATCACATAAAAGATGGAATCCCCCTCAAAAATCTATACCAAAATAATGAACAGATTGCCCCTAAAAAGGCTTGGAAAATGGTAGATATTCAGTATGAGGTTTGATATTGACAGTTCATGATGGCTTTATATATTTAGAGCACGTGATTATATTTATACATTTATAAGTTAGTGTGTGTATGTATGTATGTATGTATGTATGTATGTATGTATGTATGTATGTATGTATGTATGTATGTATGTATGTAATGATAGATCTGTGTATGTATCTACGTAATAATAATTTTGGGGATGCTTATATTGCAAGAGCGCATTATACACGTGTGAAATTTAAATGCGTTTTTTTTGCAACTCCCTCTGAGACACCCTCGGAGATTGGGGTCATGGCCAGGGTCAGCCATTAACAATACCGACCCTGGAGCAAATACGGTTAAGTGCCTTGCTCAAGGGCACATCGGCTGATTTTTTCCACCCTGTCAGCTCTGGGATTTGGACTAAAGACATTTTGGTACTGACTCAACGCTCGAACCGCTAGGATACCTGCCGCATACGTAGCTATGTATTTACAGTATGTATGTATGTATGTATGTATGTATGTATGTATGTATGTATTTACAGTATGTATGTATGTATTTACAGTATGTATGTATTTACAGTATGTACAGTGGGGCAAAAAAGTATTTAGTCAGCCACCAATTGTGCAAGTTCTCCTACTTAAAAAGATGAGAGAGGCCTGTAATTTTCATCATAGGTACACTTCAACTATGACAGACAAAATGAGAAAAAAAATCCAGAAAAGCACATTGTAGGATTTTTTATGAATTTATTTGAAAATTATGGTGGAAAATAAGTATTTGGTCAATAACAAAAGTTTATCTCAATACTTGTATACCCTTTGTTGGCAATGACAGAGGTCAAACGTTTTCTGTAAGTCTTCACAAGGTTTTCACACACTGTTGCTGGTATTTTGGCCCATTCCTCCATGCAGATCTCCTCTAGAGCAGTGATGTTTTGGGGCTGTTGCTGGGCAACACGGACTTTAAACTCCCTCCAAATATTTTCTATGGGGTTGAGATCTGGAGACTGGCTAGGCCACTCCAGGACCTTGAAATGCTTCTTACGAAGCCACTCCTTCGTTGCCCGGGCGGTGTGTTTGGGATCATTGTCATGCTGAAAGACCCAGCCACATTTCATCTTCAATGCCCTTGCTGATGGAAAAAAAAAAAATCTCACGATACATGGCCCCATTCATTCTTTCCTTTCCACGGATCAGTCGTCCTGGTCCCTTTGCAGAAAAACAGCCCCAAAGCATGATGTTTCCACCCCCATGCTTCACAGTAGGTATGGTGTTCTTTGGATGCAACTCAGCATTCTTTGTCCTCCAAAGACGACAAGTTGAGTTTTTACCAAAAAGTTATATTTTGGTTTCATCTGACCATATGACATTCTCCCAATCTTCTTCTGGATCATCCAAATGCTCTCTAGCAAACTTCAGATGGCCTGGACATGTACTGGCTTAAGCAGGGGGACACGTCTGGCACTGTAGGATTCGAGTCCCTGGCGGCGTAGTGTGTTACTGATGGTAGGCTTTGTTACTTTGGTCCCAGCTCTCTGCAGGTCATTCACTAGGTCCCCCTGTGTGGTTCTGGGATTTTTGCTCACCGTTCTTGTGATCATTTTGATCCCACGGGGGGAGATCTTGCGTGGAGCCCCAGATCGAGGGAGATTATCAGTGGTCTTGTATGTCTTCCATTTCCTAATAATTGCTCCCACAGTTGATTTCTTCAAACCAAGCTGCTTACCTATTGCAGATTCAGACTTCCCAGCCTGGTGCAGGTCTACAATTTTGTGTCTGGTGTCCATTGACAGCTTTTTGGTCTTGGCCATAGTGGAGTTTGGAGTGTGACTGTTTGAGGATGTGGACAGGTGTCTTTTATACTGATAACAAGTTCAAACAGGTGCCATTAATACAGGTAACGAGTGGAGGACAGAGGAGCCTCTTAAAGAAGAAGTTACAAGTCTGTGACAGCCAGAAATCTTGCTTGTTTGTAGGTGACCAAATACTTATTTTCCACCATAATTTGCAAATAAATTCATTACAAATCCTACAATGTGATTTTCTGGATTTTTTTTCTTCTCATTTTGTCTGTCATAGTTGAAGTGTACCTATGATGAAAATTACAGGCCTCTCTCATATTTTTAAGTGGGAGAACTTGCACAATTGGTGGCTGACTAAATACTTTTTTGCCCCACTGTATGTATTTACAGTATGTATGTATGTATGTATGTATGTATTTACAGTATGTATGTATGTATGTACGTACATACAGTATCTATGTATGTATCTCAGGTACCAGTCAAAAGTTTGGACACCTACTCATAAAAGTTAGTTTGTGGAATTTATTTCCTTCTTAATGTGTTTGAGCCATTCAGTTGTGTTGTGACCAGATAGGGGTAATATACAGAAGCCCTATTTGGTAAAATACCAAGTCCATATTATGGCAAGAACAGCTCAAATAAGCAAAGACAGTCCATCATTACTTTAAGACATGAAGGTCAGTCAATACCCAAAAATGTCAATGCCCAAAGTGCTGTCGCTAAAACCATGAAGCGCTATGATGAAACTGGCTCATGAGAACAGCCACAGGAAAAGAAGACCCGCAGTTAGCTCTGCTGCAGAGGTTAAGTTTATTACAGTTAACTGCGCCTCAGATTGCAGCACAAATAAATGCTTCACAGAGTTCAAGTAACAGACACATTTCAACATCAACGGTTCAGAGGAGACTGTGTGAATCAGGCCTTCATGGCTGAATTTCTGCAAAGAAATCAATACTAAAGAAGAAGAGATTTGCTTGGGCCAAGAAACACAAGCAATGGACATTAGACAAGTGGAAATCTATCCTTTGGACTGATGAGTCCAAATTTGAGATTTTTGGTTACAACCGCAGTGTCTTGAGATGTAGGGAAGACGAATGGATAATCTCTGTACGTGTGGTTCCCACCGTGAAGCATGGAAGAGGTGGTGTGATGGTGCTTTGCTGGTGACACTGTCTGTGATTTATTTAGAAGTCAAGGCACACTTAACCAGCATGGCAACCACAGCATTCTGCTGGTTTGCACTTAGTGGGACTATCATTTGTTTTTCAATAGAATAATGACCCAACACACCTCCAGGCTGTGTAAGGGCTATTTGACCAAGAAGAAGAGTGATGGAGTGCTACATCAGAGAACCTAGCCTCCACAATCACCCAACCTCAAACCAATTGAGATGGTTTGGGATGAGTTGGAGTGCAGAGTGAAGGAAAAGCATCCAACAACTGCTCATATGTGGGAACTCCTTCAAGACTGTTGGAAAACCATTCCAGATTAAGCTGTTTGAGAGAATGCCAAGAGTGTGCAAAGCTGTCATTTTATTTAATTTTTGACCTTTATTTTACTAGGCAAGTCAGTTAAAAACAAATTCTTATTTTCAATGACGGCCTAGAAACAGTGGGTTAACTGCCCGTTCAGGGGCAGGACGACAGATTTGTACCTTGTCAGCTCGGGGATTTGAACTTGCAACCTTTCAGTTACTAGTCCAACGCTCTAACCACTAGGCTACCCTGTTTGAGAGTGTGAGCTACCCTGCCATCATAAAGGCAAAGGGTGGCTACTTTGACGAATTTAAAATAACATATTTCGATTTGTTCAAAACTTTTTTGGTTACAACATGATTGTGTTATTTCATAGTTTTGATGTCTTCCCTATTATTCTACAATGTACAAAATAGTGATAATATAGAAAAACACTTGAATGTGTAGGTGTCCAAACCTTTGAACCACACACGCAGAGATCATCCGTTCACCTACTCTGAGTCTCACAAAGACACGGCAGTTGGAACCAAAAATCTCAAATTTGGACTCATCAGACCAAAGGACAGATTTCCACCGGTCTAATGTCCATTGCTTGTGTTTCTTGGCTCAAGCAAGTCTCTTCTTCTTATTGGTGTCCTTTAGTAGTGGTTTCTTTGCAGCAATTCGACCATGAAGGCCTGACTCACGCAGTCTGCTCTGAACAATTGATGTAGAGATGTGTCTGTTTCTTGAACTCTGTGAATCATTTATTTGGGCTGCAATCTGAGGCTGGTAACTCTAATGAACTTATCCTCTGCAGCAGAGGTAATTCTGGGTCTTCCTTTCCTGTGGCAGTCCAGATGAACCGCTTCATCATAGCGCTTGATGGTTTTTGAGACTGTTAATGAAAAACTTTCTTGAAATATTCTGGATTGACTGATCTTCATGTCTTAAAGTAATGATGGACTGTCGTTTCTCTTTGCTAATTTGAGCTGTTCTTGCCATAATATGGACTTGGTCTTTTACCAAGCTTATCTTCTGTATACCACCCCTACCGTGTCACAACACAACTGATTGGCTCAAACACATTCCAAAAACAAACTTTTAAAAAGGCACAGCTGTTAATTGAAATGCATTCCAGGTGACTACCTCATGAAGCTGGTCGAGAGAATACCAAAAGCCAAAGGGTGGCTACTTTGAATAATCTCTTAAAATATATTTGGATTTCTTTAACACTTTTTTGGTTACTATATGATTCCATATGTGTTATTTAATAGTTTTGATGTCTTCACTATTATTCTACAATGTAGAACATAGTAAAAATTAAGAAAAACCCTGGAATGAGTAGGTGTGTCCAAACTTTTGACTGGTACTGTAAGTAAGCATGTGCATTAGTTTGTTCAAAATTGTTCAAACGTTGCACTTTTTATCATTAAAGTATTAACTCTTGCAACATTTCATTTCAATTCATTCCGAAACTTTCATACACAAGTAGATAAAAAAAAAAAGCATTGAAAGAAATTGTGAAGAAACATGAAGTGAAACCATTCGACAATAAAATGTCAAACAGACAATGGCTGGACATTTTCAGAGAATGTTCTAGACATTTTACTTATCTTTTCACTATTTCCCTGATGCTGTGTTTCTGGTGCAGCAGAACTATAATTCCATGTAACATTAATTATTGTAAGTACTTGTAGTCATGACAGCTGTCTATAAGCATCAGGGACATGTCTATCGGCCAACTTGACCCTTGTTAGAAAACAAAACACAAAAAGAGAATAGTGCAGCCTGGGACTGTTGTGCAGGGTCACTGGAGATTTTCCAGACAAACGCAGCAGAGGGGAGGGGGGGGGGGAGAGAATAAAAAGGACAGGCTCAGAATCTCATTTTAACAGACCGCACACAATCTGGGCTCCCACAGAACTATCTCTGCCTGACCGCTTTCTATTTATCCCTTATCAGTGTTTACCAACCGCTAGTTTTCTTTCATTCACACTGTGAGGCAGTTCTCTTACTATCAGTCAACAGCTGACACCGTGGAACAGCCTCAAAGGCAAGAGGAAGGGATCAAAACTAAACCAAAGCTGTTTAAACAATACAACAGAGGAAATAAATTCATAAATCCTAATTCTTCTCAACCCACAAGGGTACAAGCAGATCCTTTATAGTTAGGCCAACAAGCAAAACCACAGCCAATGAGGTAACATTACAATCAAGGTAAATTCTAAAATATATTTTGAATAAAAAAAGAGCGGAAAAAAATCCCATGTAATTTTAATTAGGGACATTGCTTATAGCGCCACCATGTCAAGCATATAAACCCCTCACTAAAAAAACATTACATTTGACATGTATTCTCTTTAAAAATAATACTACCTGTAATGTATTTATAGATCAATTATATTCAGATGATCTTGGTTAGGTTACTATACATGTTTTATATAATATTTCAATATTTCCTATTTATCACTAAATACTTCATAGTCTGTGCATCAGGAAACCTCTAACTGCAACATGGCAACCAGGAAAGTATAGTCTATCCCAGTCAGACTCATTTTAAAACAGATATAACCTTAAGTAAACTTATCTTCAGAGGAGTACTCCTTTATCATTATATAGAATCCATTGCATATATTCATGTGGGTTTCAAATTAAGTTGATATAGCCAAAGGACAAACATGGGTTACTAAACAGTATTTTTATGCCTCCTTTCTGAAATCCTCTGCATATAGATAGATCTATTAGAGGGCCTGTTTTAGACATTAAAAACACTTGTTTTCAGTCAATTCAAGTGATATTAATTTGGCCCAAACAAATCACACGCAGCAAAAAGGATCATTCAGCATTGTCATAACAAATACATATTTATGTTGTACATTTAGGATTGCAAATGTATTCCCAATCATACAAACATCACAGTTTCTCTGGAATACTGTTCAAAAGTGAAGTAATTAATTACATTTATCCTTTCCCCAGCTGCTCAAGAGCAGATGGAACATTTCTGAAACCTTGCTGAATTAAATCCACATAATTCATTTTCCTAGATTAACTAAGTGAAGTTTGAGTGGGGAAAAACAGGTAACACAGTACATGTTGGATGGATATTTACCACCATGTTTGCTACTGTAACTCTTTGCTGCTTGCAGTGTTTCACAACGCATGGCAGCTATTTTCTCTATATTTGACTCAATCTGGAAATTGAAAAGTAAAGAGTGCTCTTTTCTTGAATAACTCTGAATCTATTTGTTGAGTTATGGAAAGATTTGTCAAGTGAAAAGTGACAAAGGTAACAAGTCACAGCAGGGCACTTGATATCCTATAGAACAATCATTTTATCATCATATAACTAAATAATCAAGTTTTACACAAATAAACTGGAGTTTGTAATTTCACCTCCCCCTCTGGACGACACAGTCTTTATTCTCTAGGTACCATGGACAGCTCCTGTTGTCGTACTGGAGTGTAGGCAAAGAGAGCTAACATTACCCTGTTGTGTAGCAACTGTATTAGTATCCTGCTTGGAGCAGGAAGGGGGCTGCATACAGTACAGCAAGGGGGTAGATGACTTCACTTCAATACCATATCATTTGTCATCTTTGTGTTGTTGTAACTGTGGTATTAAAATAACCTCCAAAGATTGACCATATGCTCACGATTTCAGTGGTTTGTCTCAGTATTATCGCATTTCCAACTCTTTGTATTGGGCATACCTAACTTCGAAAAGATTTCACCTTGCAGCAATAATTATTATACAAGGCATATTATATATTATACATGGAATATTAAATATATTATATTTGGCATATTATATATTACACATGGCATATTGGTCTGTATATCACATTGCCTTGTTGAAATATCACAGCTCAAATGGGAGTCAGCGATTTGGGAGTTGATTAACAAGTCATTTTTTTGGTTTGTTTCAGTATGGTTTTTCATAAACATGACACAAAATGTAATATTTGAGAAATGTCTGAAAATCTCCAACATCTATTCAAATGTATGTTCTAAAGAGTTCCAACAGGAACAGACTATTTAAATTACAAGTTGGGATGTTCATTTTGCTCTGCACACTTACTCAAGCTTAAAATAACATAGTAGGTTGCAAAGAGAGAACTACACAAACAACTCTTTTTTTAAATTACATCTTGAAAATAAGTTTCCGCTGGAGGGAACTGACTAGAATTAAAGTATTCTTACCCACACAACATGTTACGCCTGAAAATATATTCATTTAAATCATGTGGCCTATGCAAAGGCCTCAAAAAACAAGTTGTTTTTCTCAATACACAACTCACTTATCAACCCACCAGTTGTCTTGACAAAATCCCTAGCTGCAGTATGTTATGAAAAAATGTATACATTTTCTTCCAAATTAGCCCTTAACATATTCTTCTATCTTTGCCCTTCCGAGACATAGGCCTAAGTCTATTGACGGTCCTGATGATAAACCTTTGAAACATCAATCCTTCCCACTAAATCAACAGTTTCCCTGGAGACCTTGTACTGTGTCTCTTCAGAGTTTGTTCAAGTGTAAGGTCTGGACCATGTCTGCCACAGAAGTCTCAATGATCACTTATTATCGACCATAATACAGCATTTAGAATACAACAGGATTTCAACAAGCATTAATGCAACCTTCATCCAGCACAACCTGACAAAGCATTGCCTTCAACACAATACTAACGTGTTATTCTAAGACCTTAGCTTATACTCTACCTGGATTAAACATACAGCATTTGTGTCAACTGCATTTAACGCTATCTGGATGATCCAAATATAGGTTGTGCTTCTTAAAACCCCATTTGAGCAATATAATGTCCTCTCTAGCTGTCTGAGACCCTTGTAGAAGCTGCACTTTTACTAAGAGCACTGATCCACATCATGGCAACAATCCTGTATTTAGCAGACAGATACTTTCTTGAAGTATGACATTTATAAATATAACAATTTATATTATTTCTGTATTCATATTGTACAATTATAGCAAACGTTGTAACACAGTAGTAGTTACTGTCCTATAGCAATAAACATGTGCATTAACTTTTAAACATATATATATATATATGACCTTTTTATGAAGTCATATGACAGCATCAAACATCAAGAGGATAAAATGCTTGTCTTTCACATGCACTCACACTCAGCGCTTGATGTCAATGACAAAAACAAACAAACACCATAACCACTATACATTATTATTATTATTATTATAAAATTACTTTTGACACAAACCTACTTCTATGATCCAGAAAGTTTGATTTCCCCCTAGTCGCTTGATGGCCGAGCTGGTGCAGTGTCTTTGAAAGGTAGTCCCCAGGAATATGACATACTATGCCTTTGACAGCCTGGAGATAAGCACCTGCGTTCGGGTCCCTTTTTACGTCACACCTCCCCATTCACAGTCCTTCAATATGATGCACATTTGCACATCAACAGCAGACAACCCCCTCCTCATTCTACTCCCACATCCGCAAAACACACAAACAGGGAGGCAGATGCATGCGTTAGCCCTCTACACACACACACACACATGCTTGATATAAGTATATATAAGTATATATATATATATATATATATATATATATATATATATATATATATATATTGTTTTTCTTACCCCTTACATTCTGCTTCAAAAACTTTCACTTGCTTTGTCATAGGACTGACTGGGGCATACGCCCTCCCAAGCTTCCCATATCACTCATCATGCAAATGAGCAGGAATGTCAGTCCTCGGCAGCAGATGGCCAGGGATGATAACAATGGCTCAACAGACGAGTTTCAATGTCTGCGACTTTATCGCTACGGCAACAACAACCAAAGTATATGTCATGAAAGCCTTGTCGGTTAATTGGAATTTTTTTCCCCTTCTGTATCTTAGTACCTGTCTGTCTTATTTTATTTCCCTCTCTCCTATTTGAATGAATGAAAACCCATTTTGTCCTAGATCTTTTCTGTTCCCATAGAGGACTAGCTATCATTAAAAGCCAGGGACCTGGAAATGATTTTTGGTGACTAAGGAAGGAAGGCTAGCTGCTGCACAGCAGTTATTTAAGTAATTAGGTGTAATTCCTCCCTGTAGGCCATGTTAGCCTCCTGAGTTAGCTCAGGCATTAGACAAGCCTGGATAGAGAAAATGGGGAATAAAGGGAGAGAAGACAGGGGCCTCGAGACATCACAAACGCAACTCTTACAAAAGCCCCCCAGCCCCAGCGCTAGTGATGTCATGCGCATCCTGCTGACTCCTGTTAATACAAGCCCCCGTAGCAGAGAGTAAACATTGGAAGCGTTTAGCAAACAGGGCCAGATTACAATGACAAAGGCAAGCCACACTTCTGGGTGGAGCCTGGGGCGGGAGGAGAGGTGAGGGGCGGGGGAGTGGAGAGTGGGTGTATGGGGGTAGGGGGCCGCGGTTTAGCATTTAAAATAAGTGATACCCATAAGGGGGCCTCTTAGAGATGCAAGCATCTCCTTCCCCAGCTGATGACAGAGGCCACCCAAAACACGCTTATCTCTAGGTTGTGTCATCCCAGTCTCTGGGGTGAGACATGTGAACACAGTGTGTAATACTACTACTACTAATAATAATGTAATTTCTGTGCTTTTTGATATCTGCGCAATTTGGATAAGCAAGGCTGGGGACTTGAGGATGGCTGGGGCATATCATTACTTAAGGTTTGGCAGTTGATCATCACCTTGTTTAATGCCTAATTTAACGTTTAATTTTGTAACTGTCTTTCAAGAGCCATTTCATGGTACATACTGAAAAGCGGGACGTCAAGAGTACATTCTTGTTCTGCTTGATCTTTCTTATGCACCATTCGTGCGTGTTGGTGGTTTAGAAAATATGAAAGCATAGAGCCATCACTTTCAACATCATATAATAATTAAAACATGTTTTCTTTCTTAGCTGATGCAGACAATCATAGTGAAAGAACATCTTAAGCGCTTGTCCAAGAAAGTACTGTTTACGTCATGTCCTGAACTATTGTAAGACAGCAATCCTAACTAAATGAAAAACATTACAGAGGACAGTGTAGTAAGCCCAGCAGCTCGGTTATTCACAAATTCAGTGAAAGTAAAACGCAAAAATATGCGTTGTCCCTGATTAATCTACAAAAAGGTTCATTCCAAAGCCTACAACATGACCCATGAACCAGCATATAGTGTTTTTCAAAACTATTTCATCAACAGGAAAACTGAGGGGAGATAGCGGAGGAATGAAAAGAGGAGTGGGTTGGATGAAATTACATGTCAGACAAGGGTTCACATTTAAAAAGTCCTGCTCATGTTTGTAGAAAGTGTTTGATTGCATTTAGAAAAGTATTACAACGGGTCACATCTGTGTCTAAAAGCTTTTTGCATTCTGCTGCAAATTATGTAAGCAAAGAAGTGAAATGTCAAAGCCCCCCCATTGTTTTTGAGCACGATACGGGCTGTGTGTAAAGCCTACACAAATATAATGCTTTCCGGAATTCTTCTAATGTACTGTAAGAACAATAAATTATCTTTATGAAGTTAACCAACGATGCTTTAAAACAATCTCAATTCAAATCTAGGCAACCGGCAACCCAAAGCTGGTTCTAGTTCTAGGTTTCCATGTAATACAACAGAGTAGGTATGAATATTCATTCAGTCATTAATCTAAAATGTTGAAATCATTATATACTAAAATAAAGTGAGGTTAATTTAAGATAAAATGCTTCAGAATTGTGCTCAAATAATAGGAATAGCCAATCACCACCTCCTGGTTTATAGTGTGAAACCCCATTTACTCATCTGTCTGCCATTGTGCAACCACTTGATGCCTTGTTCATCTCAGAAATAGTCACATAAAATTATTGGAATTAAAAAATGGTTTATCAATTTGCATATGCAAATAAAGAGCAACAGAGCATACAGTGCCTTCTGAAAGTATGCACACCCCTTGACTTTTTCCATATTTTGTGTTACAGCCTGAATTTAAAATGGGTTCAATTTAGAAGTTGTGTCACTGGCCTACATACAATACCCCATAATGTCAAAGTGGAATTGTATTTTTTGAAATTTGTACAACTTAATAAAAAATGAAAGCTGAAATGTATTCAGTCAATAAGTTTTCACCCACTTTGTTATGGCAAGCCTAAACAAGTTCAGGAGTGAAAATAATCTGAACAAGTCATAAATTGCATGGACTAATGAATGACTACCTCATCTCAGTACCCCACACATACAGATAATTATATAAAGCTCCCTCAGTCAAGCAGCGAATTTCAAACTTGCTTAGTTAAATAAAAGGTAAATATATATATATATATATATATATATATATATATATATATATATATATATATATATATATATATATATATATATATATATTTAAAAACACAGATTCAACCACAAAGACAAGGAGGTTTTCCAAAGCCTCACAAAGAAAGGCAGCTATTGGTAGATGAAAACATTAAAAAAATAAAGCAGACATTGAATATTATTTTGAGCATGGTGAAGTTATTAATTACACTTTGGATGGTGTATCAATACACCCAGTCACTACAAAGACACAGGCGTCCTTCCTAACTTAGTTGCCGGAGAAGAAGGAAACAGTTCAGGGATTTCACCATGGGGCCAATGGTGACTTTAAAACAGTTACAGAGTTGAATGACTGTGATAGGAGAAAACTGAGAATGGATCAACAACATTGTTGTTATTCCACAACACTAACCTAAATGACAGATTGAAAAGAAGGAAGCTTGTACAGAATAAAAATATTCCAAAACATCCATCCTGTTTGCAATAAGGCACTAAAGTAAAACTGGAAAACAATGTGGCAAAGAAAGGAAGTTTACGTCCTGAACACAAAGCATTATGTTTGTGGCAAATCCAACAACACATCACTGAGTATCACTCCTCATATTTCAAGCATGGTGGTGGCTGCACAATTTTATGGAAATGTTTGTCATCGGCTAAGACTAGGGAGTTTTTTAGCCTAAAAAGAAATGGAATAGAGCTAAGCAAAATCCTAGAGGAAAACTTGGTTCTGTCCGCTTTCCTAGATGGCTTAGTTACAATTTGGACTTAAATCGTCTTGAAAATATATGGCAAGACTTGAAAATGGCTATCTAACATTGATAAACAACCAACTTGACAGAGCTTAAAGAATAATTTTTTGTACAATCCAGGTGTGCAAAGCTCCTAGAAGACTTACCCAGAAAGACTCACAGCAGTAATCGCTGCCAATGGTGATGCTAACATGTATCGACTCAAAGGTGTGAATACTTATGTAAATGAGATATTTCTGCATTTAATTTTCAATAAATTTGCTAAAAACATGTTTTCACTTTGTCATTATGGGTTATTGTTTGGCAATGGGAGAGAAAATAAATCAACAAAACGTGGAATAAATCAAGGGGTATGAATACTTCTGAAGGCACTGTGTGCATGTTGATGATATAGCTCCAGGAAATGTAACTATCCTTATGTTGATGATATAGCTCCAGGATGTGTAACTATCCTTATGTTGATGATATACTGTAGCTCCAGGATATGTAACTATCCTTATGTTGATGATATAGCTCCAGGATATGTAACTATCCTTATGTTGATGATATAGCTCTAGGATATGTACAGTGGGGAGAACAATTATTTGATACACTGCCGATTTTGCAGGTTTTCCTACTTACAAAGCATGTAGAGGTCTGTAATTTTTTATCATAGGTACACTTCAAACTGAGACGGAATCTAAAACAAAAATCCAGAAAATCACATTGTATGATTTTTAAGTAATTAATTTGCATTTTATTGCTTGACATAAGTATTTGATACATCAGAAAAGCAGAACTTAATATTTGGTACAGAAACCTTTGTTTGCAATTACAGAGATCATACGTTTCCTGTAGTTTTTGACCAGTTTTGCACACACTGCAGCAGGGATTTTGGCCCACTCCTCCATACAGACCTTCTCCAGATCCTTCAGGTTTCGGGGCTGTCGCTGGGCAATACGTACTTTCAGCTCCCTCCAAAGATTTTCTATTGGGTTCAGGTCTGGAGACTGGCTAGGCCACTCCAGGACCTTGAGATGCTTCTTACGGAGCCACTCCTTAGTTGCCCTGGCTGTGTGTTTCGGGTTGTTGTCATGCTGGAAGACCCAGCCACGACCCATCTTCAATGCTCTTACTGAGGGAAGGAGGTTGTTGGCCAAGATCTCGCGATACATGGCCCCATCCATCCTCCCCTCAATACAGTGCAGTCGTCCTGTCCCCTTTGCAGAAAAGCATCCCCAAAGAATGATGTTTCCACCTCCATGCTTCACGGTTGGGATGGTGTTCTTGGGGTTGTACTCATCCTTCTTCTTCCTCCAAACACGGCGAGTGGAGTTTAGACCAAAAAGCTCTATTTTTGTCTCATCAGGACCTTCTCCCATTCCTCCTCTGGATCATCCAGATGGTCATTGGCAAACTTCAGACGGGCCTGGACATGCGCTGGCTTGAGCAGGGAGACCTTGAGTGCGCTGCTGGATTTTAATCCATGACGGCGTAGTGTGTTACTAATGGTTTTCTTTGAGACTGTGGTCCCAGCTCTCTTCAGGTCATTGACCAGGACCTTCCTCATGATCATTGATGCCCCACGAGGTGAGATCTTGCATGGAGCCCCAGACCGAGGGTGATTGACCGACATCTTGAACTTCTTCCATTTTCTAATAATTGCGCCAACAGTTGTTGCCTTCTCACCAAGCTGCTTGCCTATTGTCCTGTAGCCCATCCCAGCCTTGTGCAGGTCTACAATTTTATCCCTGATGTCCTTACACAGCTCACTGGTCTTGGCCATTGTGGAGAGGTTGGAGTCTGTTTGATTGAGTGTGTGGACAGGTGTCTTTTATACAGGTAACGAGTCCAAACAGGTGCAGTTAATACAGGTAATGAGTGGAGAACAGGAGGGCTTCTTAAAGAAAAACGAACAGGTCTGTGAGAGCCGGAATTCTCACTGGTTGGTAGGTGATCAAATACTTATGTCATGCAATAAAATGCAAATGAATTACTTAAAAATCATACAATGTGATTTTCTGGATTTTTGTTTTAGATTCCGTCTCTCACAGTTGAAGTGTACCTATGATAAAAAATTACAGACCTCTACATGCTTTGTAAGTAGGAAAACCTGCAAAATCGGCAGTGTATCAAATACTTCTCCCCACTGTAACTATCCTTATGTTGATGATATAGCTCCAGGATATGTAACTATCCTTATGTTGATGATATAGCTCCAGGATGTGTAACTATCCTTATGTTGATGATATAGCTCCAGGATGTATAACTGTCCTTATGTTGATGTCAACAGGCAGGGAAAGTGTCTTTGAAAAGACAGCACATTTTCCATGGGGATCATTATCTTCACCGCATGTAACTAAATCACAGTTAAAGAAACAATTAGTACTACCCTACATTCCCCTTGGGGATAACTAGGGTATAACGGTGGGCGACCTTTAAAGACACACCCCCAATGCTTAATGACAACCTCGCGACTCTAGGACTTGAGGTACTGCAGTGATTAAAAAGCTACATAACACCGTTGGGTGATCTGCTGCTGTAGTAGTGAAGAAGTCAGATTGCAGACAAAAGTTTCTGACTGTTCTTTCATGCTTTACCATGGCATACACAATCTCTGGGAAAAGTTGTATGCTCAACAGTTCTGAATATCGTAGTATGCTAGGTGATATTAAAAGGGACTAGTTGTTCATCTTTTAGTGAAATGTAGCAAAGATGGAGACTTGATATCATGGTCTAGGTCAACACCACTTAAGACTGCATGGACCAGGGCTTCAGTGCCCAAGGTTTATGGATCGGTGTCTTTGGATCCAATACTTCTGGTCTGGGCTAATGTTTGGACAACATGGTCTTCGTAGTCACTCAACTTGTGGTCAAGACGTAACGCTCAATACCTCCTCTTGCCAGAGTTATGTGGCCAGGAAGGAATGATTTAACGCACAAGTGTCAGGGTGCCTTGTTTCCCTTATGTGTGAGCTGGTAGGCAATGCAATGGCTTATGTTTAGGAATAAGATGCCTGACTTCTTACAATTGTCTTGGCCTGGATCTCATTTTCAACATTTAAACTGGTCTTGATCTTGTCACAGTTTTGAAACAATAGGTCTAGTTCTGGGTCCAAGTATTGGGTCTTGGGGACTGGTTTTCAACTGGGTCTACTCTAGCAGTCTCAGATATTGACTCGTGGCAACAGACCGACCCATCCACAAAGTGGCTCCCCTGGGATGGCCAGGCAAAATAATGACCACAAACAATGGCAACAGGTGAGTCTGTGGCTTCTGTAATGATCATGCTGATGAGCAGTAGATTGTCTTGATAATAATAATAATGAATAATAAGTAGCATTCAGCAACGCATTCTGTAGCTCACAGATTTGTCTCGATTTTATAACCAATGATCTTTAGCAGAAACTCTGCAGAGTTGGATTGCTTGTACTTGTGCTTAAAGGTCAGTATTATCAATGCCAGAATCATAAGTCTTAAATCACTAGACATAAGAGTCTGGCACAATGTTCCACCTCGATACCTTTTGTTGTTGACAAATCAACACATGACCCTTATCAGTAGCGCAGTGGTCCATGTTAAAAACAGCTTTTTACAGCAGTTTGTAAGACAGCCACAGTTTTTCATGATGACTATTCAGAGACACTTGAAAATACAAAAATACTTTCATTAATGTGGTTTACAATATTTGGATTGCGCCCAATACAATAAGCTTGCTGACATGAATCAGAATTGCAAATGCCCTTTTGAGCAAAACAAAGAAATTGATTATGAAATAAGTTTCTTCAGCACAAGTAGCTTGGTTTGAGTGATTAATGGGCTTGGCCATTGATTTCCTTTTGTTTAGATCTTTGTTAACTTTCTGGAGACAGAATTATAATTTGTTTCCAAACAATGAACCCAGTCTAGCTGGAGCAAATGAAATCTCCCAACAGGCTCTTCCCAGTTATTTTTCATATTTTCAACTGGATAGATATTACAAGGCACTTCCATATAAATGTGTTGCTGTTTTATGTTTTTATTAATTTCATTCTTGATTAAATCTTGTTTTCTACAAAATATTAGAAGGACTTTTGAGATTGGGAAGGGTTTTTGTTTATAGAAGTCTGGAAGATTGTCAATGACTTGTAAGGTTCACCCATTGTGCCAATAGTTAAATCTTCATATGCTCAGTACAAAAGCTGTGTATCACATGGTAGAACATTTTTGATAAGTTATCTACCTAGCACATATTTGAGACTTCTGTACAGCCATTGTCTAGTTTTCTGAATAACATCACAGAAGGTATTTGATACATTCTGAGATCTCTCAATACAATGTACTATCGATATTTGCAAGTCAAATGTTACTGTTCTTCATAAATGGTCTTTTGCACTTAGAAAACTTCTACAGATCCAGACATTTATAGTTCCTGATTTCTCGCATCATCCCTCCAAGATAGTGATAATACGATTTCTGTGTTTTTCGCTGTTGAGAAACAAACTGGATTATGAACAGATCACTACATAAACAGCTTTCTAAAAGGAGGCAGCTATTTTAAAAGAGGCTGAAGAAATGCAAAGAGGGATTTAAATTTTAATTTGAATTTATTCCAGCAAGTGAAAGGTTCTTTTGAGAGGGGATTTCAGCAAAGATGATGGCATTTAAAAGAAACAAGCACCTAAACCTCCAGTGGAAAAGTATTTTTGCTTCGTTCTAGTGCAAGGCCTTGCTATAGTCACATCCCAAAAATAAGTAATAGTAGTAATTCAAATGTAAATAAGTGGGATGCGTGGAGATATTTCAACTGATTTGTACTGTAAATTGAGTGATTAAAGAAAGGTCTCGCCACACCTTGGTATTCTAGTCTCTGTAAAATACTAGGTGTACAGTACACGTGGGCCATGTACTGTATGCATTGTACAGTATGCTATACAGTATATTATTTTTTATGCATGCTTGCAAAAAACAATGTGTCCATAGGAAGGGCTTAAAGGAGAACACCATATCAGCAAGACATGTGTTTGCAAAAGAGGGCAACAGTATTAATAACTTGTCTCATACTAGTTCCTTTAATGTAAAGTACTCTATGTGTTACTATAAGAGATTGCTTCCATGGATGGTTGCCCAAGGGCAAGGGTATCTCACTCAGCAGGTCTCTAGTTTAACATGGTGCATTTTGGGGACAAACGTTTACAGTCAATTCATGTCCAATGATAAACCACAGAAGAGACAATCAGTCATGTATATTATATAGTGATACTTGTCTTATGGCTGAACTGCATGTTGGTTCTGTAACATTCCTGGTAACATACATTTTGAGCTGACCACTAAACTCATACAGAGGAAACCTATGCCACACAAGCAGACAAAGACTTACATCACTTTGTTTTACAGTTAATACGATCAGGGGGCAGTGTTTGTGCATTTGCTATCTTCGGAAAATGCCAGCAACGGCGCTAAGTAAACCCATTTTTACAAGACTCCCTCATAAGGACACAGTGCCAGTATCGGGATACAATTTCACACAGCAACCATGGCTCAGTCACATAACCTAAGCCAACAAGCTCTCACAGTCTCACTGCAGAATTAGATGTTCATCCACATTTCTCCAAAGACCAAATTTCAAAGTTGCTCCAAATATAACATTTGGAAGTGTTTTGGACTCTGTATCGTTCCATTTTGCCAAACGTCAAATTTTGAAGCTGCTGCTCAGTATTTTTCAATTTCTCCAAAAGTTTTGAATTTAAAAACGCCCACACGAATAGAAATGCACATTTTTGAGATGAAAGACGATGGCCAGAGCTTACCCATAGTACCATTTGATATCCAAAGTGCTGGAGCCAAAACAGCAAGACATGTGTCACTGTCCCAATACTTTTGGAGCTCACTGTATTTGAGTTTGAAGTGCCAAATTCAAATGTGTGACTTCAAATGTTTTCGTGACTCTTACATGCTAACCACAACGCCCGCGTTGCGTGCGCAAGCATTGCAAAATAAATGTACACACATGTTATTCAATCATTGCACCCACACGTCTGCGCAGCCAGGCAATAAAATAGAACTTGGTTCTAAACTCAGCAAAAAAAGAAACGGCCCTTCTTCAGGACCTTGTCTTTCAAAGATAATTTGTAAGAATCCAAATAACTTCACAAATCGTCATTGTAAAGGGTTTAAACACTGTTTCCCATGCTTGTTCAATGAACCATAAACAATTAATGAACATGCACCTGTGGAACGGTCGTTATGAAACTAACAGCTTACAGACAGTAGGCAATTAAGGTCACAGTTATGAAAACTTAGGACACTAAAGAGACCTTTCTACTGACTCTGAAAAACACCAAAACAAAGATGCCCAGGGTGCCTGCTCATCTGCGTGAACGTGCCTTAGGCATGCTACAAGGAGGCATGAGGATTGCAGAGGTGGCCAGGGCAATAAATTGCAATGTCTGTACCGTGAGACGCCTAAGACAGCGCTACAGGGAGACAGGACGGACAGCTGATCGTCCTCGCAGTGGCAGAGCACGTGTAACAACACCTGCACAGGATCGGTACATCTGAACATCACACCTGTGGGACAGGTACAGGATGGCAGCAACAACTGCCTGAGTTACAACAGGAACGCACAATCCCTCCATCAGTGCTCAGACTGTCCGCAATAGGCTGAGAGAGGCTGGACTGAGGGCTTGTAGGCCTGTTGTAAGGCAGGTCCTCACCAGACATCACCAGCAACAAATTTGCCTATGGGCACAAACCCACCTTTGCTGGACCAGACAGGACTGGCAAAAAGTGCTCATCACTGACGAGTCGCGGTTTTGTCTCACCAGGGGTGATGGTCAGATTCGGGTTTCTCGTCGAAGGAATGAGCGTTACACCGAGGCCTGTAATCTGGAGCGGGATCGATTTGGAGGTGGAGGGTCCGTCATGGTCTGGGGCGGTGTGTCACATTATCATTGGACTGAGCTTGTTGTCATCCTCCCTCAAGTGGTACCCTTCCTGCAGGCTCATCCTGTCATGACCCTCCAGCATGACAATGCCACCAGCCATACTGCTCGTTCTGTGAGTGATTTCCTGCAAGACAGAAATGTCAGTGTTCTGCCATGGCCAGCCAAGAGCCCGGATCTCAATCCCATTGAGGGCGAGGGCTAGGACCATTCCCCCCAGAAATGTCTGGGAACTTGCAGGCACCTTGGAGGAAGAGCGGTGTAACATTTCACAGCAAGAACTGGCAAATCTGGTGCAGTCCATGATGAGATGCACTGCAGTACTTAAAGCTGCTGGTGGCCAGATACCGACTGTTACTTTTGATTTTGACCCCCCCCCCCCCTTTCAGGGTCTGTGGGACTTGTAAAGTTTGTCTCACTTGTTGAATCTTATGTTCATACAAATATTTACACGTCAAGTTTGCTGAAAAGAAACGCAGTTGACAGTGAGAGGACGTTACTTTTTTTGCTGAGTTTATTTTTGAAGCTTGACGTGCTGCAAGTCCCGCCTCTCCCATCTCCTCATTGGTTTGTAGGAGCATATACCCAATTGGTTGATTGAAAGATGAACTGAGGTCGACACTCTAGTCCAGTTGCTGGTGGTAATGCACCTTAAAAAGTTGGTTGCAAACCGCCATATAAAGTCCAAAGAAGAAGAGGCCTGAAGGAGGAGAGATTACGAGAAACCTGCATGTCCTGAACGCATCTGGTGTGGGTTGACAAAATCAACATGCGCGAGTGGTGTTGTCAGCATGTTACGTGTATTTTCCTATGAGATGTGCACTTTCTTTTCAGCCTACGTTTCATTTCAGGGCTGGATTTATTTAAAATGTTACAACCACCAGCACGGCATGTTAATTAAATCAGAAACACCTGCTGCAAAGTTCTTCCTAATCATGAGTCGTCTGAGAGCCAAATAGCTTTTCTCTGTAGCCTACACTTGGGTTTCCATTCAACAAAACAGTCAAAGTCGAAATTGGCTCAAATTTATGAGAACTAAAATGAGTTTTTACTTCTTAATTTAATGTTAGGCTAAGGTTAGCAGTGTGGTTAAAGTTAGGGTAAATGTGAGAGATTTAAAATGCAATTTTAAGAAGAGAAAAAGTAGAAATAGATTGGGACTTTGTGGCTGTGTTAACTAGTGACGACCCTACACAGTGACGACCCAACCCTGCCTTTCCATTAAGATAGAGGGTGCAAACTAATGTTCTTGCAGCTTTTTTAACCAGCAAATAATCATAATCCTTTAGATAATTTGTTAAGATTTTAAAATTGTATAGCTAGTCTGCATAAAATAAAATAAATAGATGACCATTTTATATTTATAAATGTTTGCTAAATCTAGCTTGTTTTCTTGTAGTGTCTGCATTGTCATTGTTTGGCTGGAAGCAGGTTGAGCATGTAGTGGGCATTTTAGTATAGCTGTTGCAGTCAACAGGCAATAACAAGCTATAGGAGATTCATTCATTCATGTTTTAACCTATTTTTCTGGAATTTGTCTTTCATTATAAACCTGCTCTCCGCCACCAATACAAGGAGATGATCGAGGGTGAACAAGCAACACTTTAGGTATTTTGTCTTCAATCCACTGGGATTGAACACGCAGCATTCTGACCCAGAGTCATGGGATTACGCCCATCCTCCAGCCATCTACACCACCTAAGCCTACTTGACCGTAATAGCTCTCACCGTTTCCCCTACTGACAGTTTTGAAGGCATTTCCCGACATCATAAGGAAATGGATAGACGTCCAATTTCGAACTTAATCTTGAATGATCTCCCTGACCTAAACAGGCTTAGGAAGAATGGAGCACCAAAGTATTGCGCTTTCTCCATTTCCCTCATGTTTTATTTTTATCATCAGACAAATGGCTGATTTCAGGTTAACAAGAAAGAGAGAGAAATCTAAACTAATTACTGCTGACCTTAGAGATTAGGGTACATATTGTAGGCTACATAGTTACGGCTCTGTGAGTTTGTGGGAATGGGAGACACCGCCAGTGTGTACCTGGCATTCTGCATTATGTCCTGACAACAATCCTCCTTTATAATTACACTGAGCACACAGTAATTCAGGGTTGGAGCTGGGTTAGGAACACAGCATGTCATTTGTAGTGGTTGGTTATACAGAAAATATGCTAGAGGTGCAGATGTTAATGCTGCCTTTGATGCTATTAATAGAGTTCACTTGAATCTATCTGTGCATATGTCTCTTTCAAATTCAGTTTCTGGAAAGGGATATATGGCTACCCTGTACTAGAAACATTTCTATACCTTCTTCATTCATTCTTCTTTTAAAGTTAGCTATAGCTATTTACTGTCAGGTTGGAATTATGTGAGAGTAACATGGAGTATTGGTAAAGTGGACAGAATTGTGGGTCCATCGACCTAGATGGAATGAATCATCTTATTCGTATAATCCACATACGTCTCTGTTCATACTGTCCACACAGTGGTGCGTGTGAACAGAATGTGGAGCCTATCTCCCTCAACGTGATCAAGACAAAGGAGATGATTGTGAACTACAGGAAAAAGAGGACCGAGCACGCCCCCCATTCTCATCGACAGGGCTGCAGTGGAGCAGGTTGAGAGCTTCAATTTCCTTGGTGTCTACATCACCAACAAACTAACATGGTCCAAGCACACCAAGACAGTCATGAAGAGGGCACGACAAAACCTATTCCCTCTCAGGAGACTGAAAAGATTTGTCATGGGTCCTCAGATCCTCAAAAGGTTCTACAGCTGCACCATTGAGAGGATGGTAACAACTTTTTCTTACACTGTAGGTATGAGGCCTTTTGACATTTTCCCCCTCAAACACTAGAACTGTGAGGTGTTTGAATATAGTTTTGCATCACTGCCTGGTATGGCAACTGCGACCGCAAGGCACTACAGAGGGTAGTGTGAACGGCCCAGCACATCACTGGGGCAATGCTTCCTGCCATCCAGGACCTCTATACCAGGCAGTGTCAGAGGAAGGCCCTAAAAATTGTCAGACTCCATCCACCCTAGTCATAGACTGTTCTCTCTGCTTCCGCATGGCAAGCAGTAGCGGAGCGCCAAATGTAGGTCCAAAAGGCTTCTAAACAACTTCTACCCGCATCTCTGTTGTTATCATCTATGCATAGTCACTTTAACTCTACCTCCACGTACATACTACCTCAACTAACCGGTGCTCCCGTACATTGACTCTGTACCGGCACCCCCCTGTATATATTGTTATTTTATTTTTTACTGCTGCTCTTTAATTACTTGTTACTTTTATCTCTTATCCATATTTTTTGGAAACTGCACTGTTGGTTAGGGGCTCGTAAGTAAGCATTTCACTGTAAGGTCTACACCTGTGCATGTGACTAATACAGTTTGATTTGATCTGCCCTTTGCAAATATTTGGTGCCAACAGTGTATGCTGATAAGCCAAATACATGTTACTGTAATTGTGGACAAAATAGAGTTACATCAATTAAGGATGGAAAGTCAGACCCTACAGTACCAATAAAAAGGCCTGTTAATCTTTATGTAACACAGGATTACCATCCTGCACACTAATTCAATTTCAATGCATATCATCAATTATTACATTGAATGTAAACGAGTTATCAAAATGCTTCTGTATGTTTTACGTTTTTCAAGTTTCAAGATGCATTCTTTATTAGTCGTATGTGCAGGATAGACATGGTATACACTACCCAACGAAAAGCTTACTTGCAGTAAGAAATAATAAAAGATCAAAATACGAACATAAAGTAAATGGCTAAGAAGAATAGAATATGCATTTTTGCGTAAGTATAATACAGGAAGGCACAATTTATATAAGAAAAAAATAAAATAGAAATGCAACATGTAAAGTGTTGGTCTCATGTTTCATGAGCTGAACTAAAAGATCCCAGAAATGTTCCATATGCACAAAAATGTTATTTCTTTCAAATGTTTGTTTACATTCCTGTTAGTGACCATTTCTCCTATGCCAACATAATCCATCCACCTGACAGGTGGAGCATATCAAGAAGCTGATTAAACAGCATGATCATTACACAGGTGCACCTTGTGCTGGTGGCAATAAAGGGCTCCTCTAAAATGTGCAGTTTTGTCACACAACACAATGCCACAGATGTCTCAGGTTTTGAGGGAGCGAGCAATTGGCATGCTGACTGCAGGAATGTCCACCAGAGCTGTTGCCAGAGACTTGAATGTTTATTTCTCTACCATAAGCCGCTTACAACATTGTTTTAGAGAATTTAGCGGTACGTCCAACGGTCCTCGAAACTGCAGAAGCACGCGTAACCACGCCAGCCCAAGACCTCCACATCCGGCTTCTTCACCTGCGGGATGGTCTGAGACTAACCACCCGGACAGCTGATGAAACTGTGGGTTTGCATGACCGAAAAATTTCTGAACAAACTGTCAGAAACTGTCTCAGGGTGCTCGTCGTATTCACCAGGGTACTGACCTGACTGCAGCTCACCGTCTTAACCGACTTCAGTTGGCAAATGCCTACCTTCGATGGCCACTGGCACGCTGGAGAAGTGTGCTCTTCATGGATGAATCCCAGTTTCAACTGTTCCGGGCAAATGGCAGACAGCGTTTGTGGCATTGTGTGGGCAAGCAGTTTGCTGATGTCAACGTTGTGAACAGAGAGACCCATGGTAGGGTTATGGTATGGGCAGGCATAAGCCACAGACAACAAACACAATTGCATTTTATCAATGGTAATTTGAATACACAGAGATACCGTGACGAGATCCAGAGGCCCATTGTCGTGCCATTCATCTGCTGCCATCACCTCATGTTTCAGCATGATAATACACGGCCCCATGTCACAAGGACCTGTACACAATTACTGGAAACTGAAAATGTCCGTTCTTCCATGGCCTGCATATTCACCAGACATGTCACCGATTGAGCATGTTTGGGATGTTCTGGATCGACGTGTATGACAGCGTTCCAGTTCCCGCCAATATCCAGAAACAAAACACAGCCATTGAAGAGGAGTGAGATAACATTCCACAGGCCACAATCAACATCCTGATCAACTCTACGCGAAGGAGATGTGTCGCATGAGGCAAATGGAGGTCACACCGGATACTGACTGGTTTTCTGATCCACAGCACCACTTCTTTTTAAGGTATCTGTGACCAACAGATACATATCTCTATTTCCAGTCATATGAAATACATACATTAGGGTCTAATGAATACATTTCAATTGACTGATTTCCTTATATGAACTGCAACTCTTTGAAAAATCTTTGAAATCATTGCATGTTGAGTTCATATTTGTAAGTGTAGTACAATATTTAGTAGGGATAAACGTAAACTAAAAGTAAAGTTTTTTCCACATAGACAAGTCAGATTGGAGGTACATTAGCATGTGAAAAGAATAAACAGGAGCATTCACAGTTACCCACTCCACCTGGCCGCTCACCAATGTCCTTGTCAGAAGTCCACCCACTGCACTGGCTTACACTGAAAGACCTCCTGGGGACTGCGGTGACCATTCACTGGGTTCTCTCTCAGTCCCATGCACCTGTGACTGTTTTTGTGTTAGCTATTTTTTGCTTTGTCTTTTTCCTGGCATCGTGGTATCATTGGAGACACACTTTCCCTCAAAAGGAATTCTCCTGCCCAACAATGTGGTTTGTTTGTTTGTTTGTTCACTGGCTGGAAAGAGCAGGCTAGCTGGAGAGTCAAATGAAAAACAATGTTGCTAGTAATAATTAAAATGGCCACAAGAAAAATGAGCCGAGAGACATAGGCCTATGACTATTTGAAATAAGGTAGAGGCACTTTTCCTCCATCGGTTGTTGGTTCCTTACCTTTTCGCAGGGACTCACAGGTGCAGCTGGAAAGGTTCTCCTTGCTCTCCTCGGACGACTCATCCGGCTTCTCCATGGTCCTGGACCTTTGAGAGCTGCTTTTCCATATTCCAAAGGACTTTGCCACAATCGCTTTGTCTGCTCCTTTCATTGTTTCCTGTAAAACACATTTACAGCATGACTTCCCAGGTTTATCCCTCTTGTGAGTTATGTGCCCCCTTTTCTGGCTCTCAATAAACCTGTGCCCGTCTTTCTCCATGCCCAAAGTAAGAGAGAATTAGGGCATTGTGTGCATATGCATTCTCTTAAGCTTTCCAGAAAATGGCCCGATTGCCCTGGCATATTTTTTTTAGAGCACTTGAACATTGTTTCTTTGCTTGACATTTTGCATCTATGTGTGCAGAGCAGAGCATCATTGCCTGAATAAAACTGCTATAAAACAATACTTCAAAAAGTAAACAGTAGATATGCAAAAACTGCACATGATTTCAATTTTAATCCAACTTAAAGGAATTTTTAAAAAGCACATTATGCCCTAATTGAGTGCTGTACAGTCCACAAATACTATTACAAGGCCGATCAGGATTAGCGGTGGAACGTACCTAGTTATCTGTCCCTGGGTGCCAAGACAGCTAGCAGTGGGCAACTCAATTTCAAAAGCTGGCAAATCCAGTTGTCTCTTAAATACAGAAAGTACTTAAATCCAGAGCTAACACAAGAAAAAGACAGATAAAGGGTGCTCTGCATATCACGGCAAAAGCTTGTGCACTTTTCAGAATCACTGGCTAGGTTAAACAAATATGCTAAGTAGAGATCAAACCAATCCTTTGATCTGCAGCCTAGTTTCCAGAGGAATGGTTTGGCTGTTGTTGTAAATAACTTGTAGAAATCTGTACCATTTGCCTTCAGGTAATATCAAAAGTGCCAGGGATTCATAGGCAAATACCTTGTTAGAAAATAGATCAGATAAAAAAAAAGCATAGAAATATTTTAACTACATAGCTTATACTCACTGTACCATCATTTGTATGCATTATATTCTGAGGGTTATATGATGATTGTAGGCTACTGTACACTACTGTAGTAGATATATTTGAGAAGTGGCTAACTACGGAATTAGAATCTAGTTCTATCTAGTATTGGGGAGGTAAACACATCTCTCCTACCTCCAGCATCCCAGTCCAGTCAAACACAGTGTCAAACATTGTTTCCAAACTTGATACAAGAGAGGCTGGAAGAATTAGAATGCAGATAGCTATGCAACTTGCTGACTAACTTTGCCCCCTTTTGATCGAGCACACAAAGAAAAACGCTGTCCATTCAAAGCAGACAGCATAACTATTTTCAGAGATGGGGGACCATGAACAAACAAGGCCATGTCCTGAGCTGTGGCCAGCCATTAGCCACTCTCCCTCCCTTCAGCAGAGCATAGTGAGGGCCACTGGGTCTGGGACCGGCTGACACCACACTCAACAGGCCAACAGTGCAACTTCTGTTGCAAAAAAATCTTCCCTCCCTCCCAATTTGAACAGACAGTGAGCTTTTCAGTTTAGCAGCTGGCTATAAACACTTTACCTCTGCTCCTCATTCTTCTTTTTGGGGACACAGCCATGTTTGTCCTGTAGTCTCTCTATGAGTTGTGGTATTCACTTGGAAAATAGCTGTAACAAATAAAGAAACAGGATGGATAAATTGTATCAACAGATTGATTTCAGTAGCTACCTCTGGTGGTGTTCAGAAGTAGTATAGTTAGCTTTGTAAAGTTGTAGCTCATGTCACAAAAAAAACATTGAGGACTACAAATTAACAAGTTATATTTTCACTTCTTATAGTTAAGCGTCACAAATTGTGGACTTCAACCACACACGTTTGTCATTTTTAACGTATTTCCTTAACGTTATATAGATATTAACTCGCTTGCAAACTTTTGTGAAGTGCCCTTTTCATAGCATATTTTTTAAGCTAGCACACCAACCAACATGCTTATTGTAAGTTGTTCATGAAATCTTTAACTTCTGATCAATACATTACCTTTGATGTCACTCCCCTATGTGTTGCAAAGGTATGCTGTGTCAAAGATGGTGGATCTCTAGTTCAGTGGTTACCAACCTGTGGTCCTTGTGGGTACTGCAGCAGGTCCGCAAAAAAGTGTTGATAAAACTTACATTTTATTTTAAATAATGACAGCTGCGACTATTAATCGTAGTATAAGCTATTTTAAAATAGTTTTCACAATGCAAATTGTTTAGAATAATAACAATAATAATAGGTCTTTAATAAGATACGTTCACTGCTAAAATTGACGTCCACGATATTTTATGTAAAAAAAAAATATATCCAGGACTCCGCAAATAGTGGTTCTTTTGGCGGAGATTTGGTGGTCCCTGGAACGGTTGGGAAAGGTTGTAAACCAGTTAAACTTTGGGACGGCAGGTAGCTTAGTGGTTAGAGCGTTGGGCCAGAAGGTTGCTGGATCGAATCCCAGAGCTGACAAGATAAAAAAAAAAAAAAATGTCATTCTGTCCCGGCCCCTGTACAAGGCACGTAACCCACTGTTCCCCGGTAGGACATCATTGTAAATAAGAATTTGTTCTTAACTGACTTGCCTAGTTACATTTTTTCTTTTCAAATGCCTAGTCGATTTCTGATGGTCTCCGCCTACTGTGACTGTTTGGAGGGAACTTCCTCTGACCTGTGCCACCTCCTAAAACACCCCACAATGCTTATAGCTCATACCGTTAAAGTATGAGGTTAAGGAATTTAAGAGGCATAACTGTATGTGGATGTAGAGGTCTTCAGCCACTGGAAAGACACGTGTTACTTGATAGTCAGTGTTAAAACTGAACTAAAAAGCCTAGAACTTCTGTTGACATCATTTTTAGAGTCTACAATACATCTTCTATTGACATCATATTTAGTCTACAATACATATTTTATTGACATATTTAGTCTACAATACATCTTCTATTGACATCATATTTAGTCTACAATACATATTTTATTGACATCATATTTAGTCTACAATACATATTTTATTGACATCATATTTAGTCTACAATACATATTTTATTGACATCATATTTAGTCTACAGTACATCTTCTATTGACATATTTAGTCTACAATACATATTTTATTGACATCATATTTAGTCTACAGTACATCTTCTATTGACATATTTAGTCTACAATACATCTTCTATTGACATCATATTTAGTCTATATTCTATTGACATCATATTTAGTCTACAGTACATATTCTATTGACATCATATTTAGTCTACAATACATCTTCTATTGACATATTTAGTCTACAATACTTCTTATATTGACATCATATTTAGTCTACAATACATCTTCTATTGACATCATATTTAGTCTACAATACATATTTTATTGACATATTTAGTCTACAATACATCTTCTATTGACATCATATTTAGTCTACAATACATATTTTATTGACATATTTAGTCTACAATACATCTTCTATTGACATATTTAGTCTACAATACTTCTTCTATTGACATCATATTTAGTCTACAGTACATATTCTATTGACATATTTAGAGTCTACAATACATCTTCTGTGGACATATTTAGAGTCTACAATACATCTTCTATTGACATCATATTTAGTCTACAATACATATTTTATTGACATCATATTTAGAGTCTACAATACATATTTTATTGACATCATATTTAGTCTACAATACTTCTTCTATTGACATCATATTTAGTCTACAATACATATTCTATTGACATCATATTTAGTCTACAATACTTCTTCTATTGACATCATATTTAGTCTACAATACATCTTCTATTGACATCATATTTAGTCTACAATACATATTTTATTGACATATTTAGTCTACAATACATCTTCTATTGACATCATATTTAGTCTACAATACATATTTTATTGACATATTTAGTCTACAATACATCTTCTATTGACATATTTAGTCTACAATACTTCTTCTATTGACATCATATTTAGTCTACAGTACATATTCTATTGACATATTTAGAGTCTACAATACATCTTCTGTGGACATATTTAGAGTCTACAATACATCTTCTATTGACATCATATTTAGAGTCTACAATACATATTCTATTGACATCATATTTAGAGTCTACAATACATCTTCTGTAGACATATTTAGAGTCTACAATACATCTTCTATTGACATCATATTTAGAGTCTACAATACATCTTCTATTGACATCATATTTAGAGTCTACAATACATATTTCATTGACATCATATTTAGAGTCTACAATACATATTCTGTAGACATATTTAGAGTCTACAATACATCTTCTATTGACATCATATTTAGAGTCTACAATACATCTTCTATTGACATCATATTTAGAGTCTACAATACATATTTTATTGACATCATATTTAGAGTTTACAATACATCTTCTGTAGACATATTTATAGTCTACAATACATATTCTGTAGACACATTTAGAGTCTACAATACATCTTCTATTGACATCATATTTAGAGTCTACAATACATATTCTGTAGACATATTTAGAGTCTACAATACATATTCTGTAGACATATTTAGAGTCTACAATACATCTTCTATTGACATCATATTTAGAGTCTACAATACATATTCTGTAGACATATTTAGAGTCTACAATACATATTCTGTAGACATATTTAGAGTCTACAATACATCTTCTATTGACATCATATTTAGAGTCTACAATACATATTCTGTAGACATATTTAGAGTCTACAATACATATTCTGTAGACATATTTAGAGTCTACAATACATCTTCTGTAGACAGATTTAGAGTCTACAATACATATTCTATTGACATCATATTTAGAGTCTACAATACATCTTCTATTGACATCATATTTAGAGTCTACAATACATCTTCTGTAGACATATTTAGAGTCTACAATACATCTTCTATTGACATCATATTTAGAGTCTACAATACATATTCTGTAGACAGATTTAGAGTCTACAATACATCTTCTGTAGACATATTTAGAGTCTACAATACATATTCTGTAGACATATTTAGAGTCTACAATACATCTTCTGTAGACATATTTAGAGTCTACAATACATATTCTGTAGACATCTCACAGTGGACGACTGGTGGGCTACATCTTGATTCTGAACCCTAGAAAAACCTGGAACTGAATCACATCCCCCTGTATCAACTTGTGAGATGGCAGTGGCTGTTGTGACGTGAGTGTGGTGTGAGGCACATATGCATTATAGAAGGAAATGGTGAAGTGACAGCTAGATTCTGGGTGTGATACAGTACATGTTGGAATGACTAACTAATAAGGGATGCATCAGGCTGTTAGCCTTTAAAAAAAACATCTATGTGTTATACTTTATCTTGTCAATCAGATGCCTGGAGGGAGAGGTGACTGATAACTTGAATTAATCATTAAACATTATTGCACATGTTAATTAATTAATGGTAATTAATGCCTCTTAATAACATATCATGACGAGGGCAATATTCAAATGATCAAACTGATGTTTTGTCTGTCTGGCTTGCTACATGTCTGATTAATTACTGTCATAATGAGCTATAATGGGTAATGTGTTTTATGGGCATGGGAAAGCTAATCACTAATGTCATTGTGGGAATCAATGGGATACTTCTATAGCTGTAGATGTGACGTGACATAGTGCCCTTGATTAACCTACTTACTTAATCTAGAACGTAGAGTGCATATCTTCCATAATTTCATACAAAAGCATTCTAAACCGTTTGACAAATCCCAAATCTCCCCCTAGATGAAAACGCAAATGAGGAGAGAGGAGGGAAAGAAACATCTCTCCATCTCTCTGACGACGAGAACAGAAACAGCAAGAAGTTCTAACAAGGAAAAGCCTGCCAGGTGGCGAACTGGCTGCACCAACAGAACGCACAATCTGTCTGGCTTCTCCTTCCAAACCATTGACAGCTGCCATCACCAGCCTCGCACACTCGCACTCAGTGGCTCCTCAGCCTCTCTGCCCATCCCTCTTTAGTGGTAATCCTGCTAACCCCAGAGACAGGGTCACCTGGGCCCCATAGATGGCCGTCTGGGGCCCTGCTGGCCCCCTGGATACCTGCCTGTGGATGGGTGTGGGGCCCAATGCTGGGGCCATGGCTCAAGGAGGACCACGTTATTATATATACAAAGCAAAAAGATGCCTCTGACCTGCAAACATAGCTTCTTCTCTAAAATGAAACATCTACAGACCCAATGAGATGCATGATTTAGAAATGCTTTTCGGTTGAATCGTTGATTTAATTTAATTTCACCTCGAAAACTGAATCCACAAGTAACATAAATGTTGCTATTTCATTGTCCATTTTGTACAAATATAACCCCAATAGTGCAAACCTAGCCATACATACAGAGCACACAGGCAGCTTTCTTTTTTACAGTTTTCCAGAACGCTAGCATTGCAACTGGGGCTAAAAATAAAACCTTGGCAAAGTTATTATGATTCCTTATTGGTCCCATAGTTTGATTTCACATTTAGCATTTTGCATTCCCCTCCGCGTAAACAGTTCATTCTTCTCCTCCTGCGGTACAATGAAACTTGAGTGACTTTGGCAGCCGATTTTGGATCGGTGCTCCTGAATCCACCAGTGTATGTTATCAGCAGGTAAACAAGCTTTCGAACAATGCCATGATGGGACTGCAAGCAACATGAAGAGACTCGTCTCAAAAGCTATACAACCCATCAAAGCTGGTGTCATTTCCTCAACACTGCCACTGCAGCTGGAAAATGCATGGCTGTTAGTTACAGTTTAAATCACTGTCTATTTTCAGACACTCCAAAACTATTTGTATTGATTTAATTTACTTGTCAGTTACTAAGCAGCCAGATTACCCCAATAACACAACAGATTTGTAATGTTTACTGGCTTCTTTGCGGTTTTGTTTCGGAGGAGGAAATGGAAAAAAAGTGTCATGCACACTAATCAATAGGATTTACAGTGTTGTGGTATTCAAATAATTATTCTCATTTGCAAATGGAATAGTTCACTCTATATTTGAGAGGATTACATACAATTCTGAACTGAATGTGAAAATTACTTGAGAAGCACTTCAAATGCATTTAGTTATAATTTTGTATACTTTCTGTTGCACTTAAGATAAGAAAAAAATCTTGTTAACCACACGTTAGAATGTTACTTACCAAACTTTGCCTCATATGTGCCTTTAGGGCACAGCATAGCTACTCAACTACAAACCTACGCACTCTCTCTTGCTAGTGAGTGCAGGAGCCTCAAAGCCTCAGGCTTTCTATGGTGAATTATCTCTACGGTAGTAATTACCTACAAAGCTATGTCATCAGATGTAGATTTACACCAACAACATAGAAAATGTTTGAAAAAATATATATCCATATTTATGTGAATGTGTTACTAATAGTGACATTGTGTGTGTGTGTGTGTGGGGGGTTCATGTGGTGGGTAGAACATTTCAGATTCAGATATTGCTGCTTACTCCCTCATATTTCTCACTCGTTTCATCAGGAATTAAATCTGGGTTTGTGCCTGTAGTCGAATGAAAGAAGGGAAGAAGGGACAATAAAGGAGAAGATAGGAGGCATGTCTGTTTGATCATCATTCTGTTTCGGTGAAGTTCTCTGCTTGGTCTCTACAGTCTCTGACAGCAGATGTATAACCTAATCTCTTTCCCTAACCCCATTCTTATAGCATGAATAGGGGGAAATTTGATGGCATTAAGTCAATTTACTCCTTGGTTTGATATTTTAGCATTCTTGATGCCACTGGGTGTTCTTCAACAGACTCTTTTCATTTTGATTTCCCAAAAATAAGATTGTTATAATGCATTCCCATTCATTTATCCACCATTTTAAGTGCATATTTACTCCGTGAACAATACTTGTTTATTTGCTGCCCCGCTATCTAATGTATAGTGTCAAAGATGCGGAAAAATCTAATGCAACGTATGTATGATCTTGAATGAGATGAGTAACAAAGGGTAGAATCTAACACTAAATATGACATTCTTTGTGTGTCCTGTCTTCACTTAATCTTTTTGATATGTCACTATAACTCTCTACAACATTAAGTGTTTCTATAGCATGATGACAGGTGAATAAATGCCTGGAGGAAAGAATCCTTTGACTATGCCATTTCAAGGCCATTTGGTTATCCCTTGCCTCTTACAGTTTGGAGTATCTTTGATGATTAATGTTGTTTCATACATGAGCTGAGAGTCAAGATCGTTCTTGTTGCACTGATGGTATTCATGAGATCAATTCAATATGACAAGCTACTACTATTTTTTTGCATAGCTAACATTCTGGTTATTATGCATGTAGCTTTCCAATCTCTAATATCACGTTTTAAAATGTTTTCTTGGACGTTTCTGGAAAAACAGGTTGCACATTACTGCAGATGTATGGTTTTACAAATAACACAACACTTCTTGTATAGTTCCTTGTATGGTTCTATAAATAACTTTGCATTGCAGTCATTTTCTTTTCCTTTCCTTTTCATTCCTACTCTTGCGGCCGACAAATACTGTATTAGACAGCCACTGTCTTCAGATGCTCCTCCACATACAGAGAACAACCTGTCTATTTAGACAGACAACACTTTCTTCCCTGCTAGCCATTTTTAGCTCCTTATTCACCTTGCACAACTACTTGAGATGTTGAATATTTTGTATGGTATAGCTCTAATCTGATGCATTTGGAGCAGCACAAGGCCTATATGGTTTTCCAGGAATAAAAAAAAAACACCTCTTCATGAATTTGATATAATCAAGCCCATTCAAAGGGTTAGGGGACAGGACCCATAAGCATGACATCGTCACTTGCCCATCGAATTGACTTGAATAATAGACAGGTCTATGTGGTGTGATAGTAAATTTAGCTAGTGTTGAGAGACGCTTGAGGGAGCTAGCAGTCTTAAACTAATACTGGTGGAATCAATGGAACTAGTTTGAGCACAATCCTAAGCCATTGACTGTTAACATGGCAATGCTAAAATCCCATTTAGCCTGATAAGTGACTCCAAGCAGCTCCAAGCTCAGAGGGGGGTCGTAAACATTTACACTAAGAGCCTGTCCAGTGCACATGGTTGGTGGGTGCCAGGCCACCTCGGTATCATCGAATACTGTGTTGTGTCGCATATTTTCTCATTCAGGCCCGTCCCGAAAAAAATTGTAGGAATCACACCATTCATTTATGAAGAAGCTGTCCAAATGTGACAACAGGCTTATGCTAAATGGAGAAAATAGAGCTAAACATTGTTAAAACACCCCTAGACCCACACGGTTATTGAGCGCTTGCTCTGCAGAGAGCTGCGATGCTCCCTGCTGTGATCTGGGAAAGTGATGTTGGTGCGCTTCCTCCTCCATGAGGGCCGCACCGTTCTTGGGTCCTGATTTGAAGCCTTTTTGAAGTCTGTTTCCTGCCATAGCATGCCAACACTACTGCCACGTTAGCTAATGCCTTCCACAAAAGCAGAAATTCTAAATCAAATAAGAATGTATTTTCTTTATAGCTTGTGGGAACTTACACGGATTTCCAAACCAATGATTTCTGAAACAACTGCTATTATCAAAACGTTACACATTTTCTTTGTCTATTTGTCATTTTTCAATTGGTCATACTGGTGGGGGAAAACACCATGCCATTAAATCCATAGCAATAAAGAGCCTTTTTCTTTGGTCTCTTATCAATGATTTTGTTGTTGTACAATGAAAATATTCTAATTAAATGTCCTTAGATAGTGAGCATTAATATTGGCCTACTATATTTCCTGAAGAGCCAACAAACCAGGTTTTAAAACAGGCAGGTTGTCACTGAGTGTAATGAATGCGTTGCTCATCCTTTCACTACAGAAGTAGCATTTTCCTTCCTATGTCCTTATGAGCATTCCAAAGGCAGGATCAGCTCAGTGATATGATTTCTATAAATGATCTTCCACTGCAATCCTCATGTGCCGGTCATTAGAGGTATATTCGATATATGAAAATCTCTCTAATGTTGCACTTTGAGATGTTGCTCATCATGGAAATGTTATGTATTGCATCTTTTTAAAACATTGTCTATCTGTCATGTCTTTATGTCTATATTTTGTGTGTAAATATTTTGTAAACCACCAATGCTCTTACGGGTGAGTATTTTAGTTATGTATAGAAAAAAACAGTGCAGTATAGTTTTTTGGGGTCAATCTTTTATTGTTTCAAAACTCCAAACTCTTTTACAATACAGTCATTTATTGTTACTTGTGTAATTTGAATGATGGGTAATGTACAATGTCATCCAGTAATGAAACACGGTCACAAGCAAAGTATTCCATTCTACATATCAATATTCTATGATAGCGGGAAGTTGAGCTGTTGTAGTTCATTTTTATGTATTTATTTTATTTGACAGCACAATTCCTTCCCTTTTGAATCAACAAAAAGCGTTGTTTTTTTGAAAGTGCGTTTTCAAGGATTGTAATGACGACCGCTTTCACTAGTCGGCCAAAATGTACATGTCAGTATTAACACAGGGCCATACTGCGCTGTGAGTAACAAACAGCATTGACTACACTTCCAACTACGACATTTAACTGGATAAGTGCAATCAAAGAAAATATATCAATATGCATGCCATGAACATTCCTTCATAAACATTTATAATAAATGTATATTTTCATTTGTTGTTGGTAATGATACAGTATTTTCCACAAAGAGGACAAATGCTGATAATGAATGATAACTAAATATATAAACATCCAAATACGTTTTGTTCAATTTACACACAGGTATTAAAGGCTTTCTGCCAGTGTTTAGGGCCATGCCCTAATAAAGAAATAATGTTTGGTCCACAATAACAAATCTTCTGGATTAAAAAGAGAGAGGGTTGATGGGGTGTTGAACTGAAAGCCCAAATAACAGCATGATTATTATCTTTTTTTTTCCATGTTCAAGTTGATAAGAGATGTATTTATGAATTATGTATGATGTGAGAGTCTATTTAAAACTTTATTCAATATAAACATACATTTTAGCATAACTTGGCTATATTATACTTTCTTGTTCCATGAAACAGCTTTCACCCTGTAGAACTTGGTGCCCAAAGGAACTTTGAACCGGTTTTGAGCCTAAAGGAAACAGTCACCACATAGATGTTCTTAAAACGTCGCCATTTGATTGTTGATTATTTTAGTCGGTTATTAATTTACTATTATAATTATCATTTTACCTTCTTTAATGACAATCTATATTAAGAAAAGCTACTGTGCTATACTACTGGACTATTAAATGACTATTACAATTCATTACCTATATACTAATTACCTTTTTCGCCTGGCAATATTCCTTCTCCATCACTTTTCCAAGAACCCACGGCCGTCTTGAGGCTCCTGATGCTGAAGTAAACATAGGATCTGTCAGTGATTGACAGAATAAAACCAATACAATCAATACACACAAACATTTTGACATAGGTTACGCCAATTCAGTTGTCCAAGTTAATCAATTCACCAATAGTTAGAGTTTGTAAAGAGGAGATAAATGCTTGTTTTGCACAACTTGTTCTACAAAACATATCTTCTTTTATACAATAACTTTGTATAATTGTATATTTTATATTGTATGCAACTTTGTCTCTACGCAACAAAAGTTAAAATTGTATATAACTTTGTATATTATAACTTAGTAAGTAAATATTCTATAATAACTTAGCTACATATTGTTTTTTAAGTGTAGGCTATGATGATTGTCTGACCTGGTTTGAGGTCCAGGGCCGTGAGGGACTCGGAGTGGAGGAAGTACAGGGTGGGACCCACAGTGAACAGTACATAGTTGTCATGCCTTTCATCTAGGATGATCAGAACCAAGTCACCAACCTGGAAACTGAAAAGGACAGAGGTCAACCTTGACACAAAATGGGGCTAGATACAACAAAAGGATGAACCAGATATTAAGAGACAAAAATGAAATAAAAAACACAAATAAAAAAGCTTTGATGTTCATACTGCTGAAAAACAGAGATTTGCTGGAGAATTTTTTTACAAAGGAGAAAATGTACAAGCACTGTATCTACACACTCTACACATCAGCACTTATGTGGCAATCTTATAAGCTTACTCTCTGATGGCGATTTTCTCTGAATGCCGTGACGACACCGAGGACATGCTTTGAGACATCTACAAAGAGAGAAAGGTAATGGTTGTTATGAGTGAGTATGATCTTCTTGACACTGCTGGTCATGGATGCTTTCCTAGTCTGACTGATCTTTGCATGGCAGCTGTCAATACCACCACCGTATGGCGTGAAATGTATTTGCTGGAACATATACGTTTTGGCACTTATTTTTATGCTATTTTTTTTTAGGTATGTGTGCAATAGTGGTGCAATATGTTTAAATGCCTGAAGGACTGCATTGATTTTCCTTTTGATGAAGGAAGTTACTGTTCGGGCTCAGAAATCTCCTAGGTCTGCTGGACAGGGACATAAGCTTTGATGCTACTGCCATCTAGTGGTGCTGGGGTAAAATAGACTGGGGTACATTGACAATACCTGCGTCTAAGCTAAATGAATTAAAATGGTATATACACTAATACAGTTTATTAGGTACTCCACACCATTCATAAAAATGGTTAGCTCCAACAGACAGTGAGTCACGTGGCCGTGGCTTGCTATATAACACAGGCAGACAGGCGGAGAGGCATTCAGTTACTGCTCGAGTGAACATTAGATGGGGCAAAACGAGTGACCTAAGCAACTTCTGAGCATGGTATGATCGTCAGTGGCAGGTGCTCGTGTTCCAGTATCTCAGAAATTGCCGGCCTACTGGGTTTTTCACGCACAACAGTGTCTAGGGTTTACAGAGAATGGTGCGACTACCAAAAAACATCCACGCAGCAGCAGTCCTGTGGGAGAAAACAGCTCGTTGACGAGAGGTCGAAGGAGATTGGCAAAAATCGTGTAAGCTAATAGGCGGGTCAAAAATGGGCAAATAACGGCGCCGTACAACAGTGGTGTGCAGAACAGCATCTTGGAACGCACAACTCGTCAGTCCTTTCAAAAGGACGGGCAATTCCAGCAGACGACCATACTGGGTTCCACTCCTATCAGCTAAAAACAAAAAGAAGCAGCTCCAGTGGCACACTAACACCAACACTGGACAATTGAAGAAATGAAAAACAGAATCCCAGTTCCTGTTGCGTGATGCTGATGGCAGTCAGGATTTGGCCTAAGCAGCATGAGTCCATGGCCCCATCCATCCTGTTGTCAATGATCCAGGCTGGTGGCAGTAGTGTAATGATGTGGGGAATGCTTTCCTGGCACAGGTTAGGTCCCTTGATATCAATTGAGCAATGTTCCCATTCCTTGAAGAATTCAGGCTGTTCTGGAGGCAAAGGGGGGTCCGACCCAGTACAATATGGGTGTACCCAACAAACTGGCCAATGAGTGTATAATGAGTGTATACAGTGCCTTGCGAAAGTATTCGGCCCCCTTGAACTTTGCGAGCTTTTGCCACATTTCAGGCTTCAAACATAAAGATATAAAACTGTATTTTTTTGTGAAGAATCAACAACAAGTGGGACACAATCATGAAGTGGAACGACATTTATCGGATATTTCAAACTTTTTTTAACAAATCAAAAACGGAAAAATTGGGCGTGCAAAATTATTCAGCCCCCTTAAGTTAATACTTTGTAGCGCCACCTTTTGCTGCGATTACAGCTGTAAGTCGCTTGGTGTATGTCTCTATCAGTTTTGCACATCGAGAGACTGAATTTTTTTCCCATTCCTCCTTGCAAAACAGCTCGAGCTCAGTGAGGTTGGATGGAGAGCATTTGTGAACAGCAGTTTTCAGTTCTTTCCACAGATTCTCGATTGGATTCAGGTCTGGACTTTGACTTGGCCATTCTAACACCTGGCTATGTTTATTTTTGAACCATTCCATTGTAGATTTTGCTTTATGTTTTGGATCATTGTCTTGTTGGAAGACAAATCTCCGTCCCAGTCTCAGGTCTTTTGCACTCCATCAGGTTTTTCAGACTCCATCAGGTTTTCTTCCAGAATGGTCCTGTATTTGGCTCCATCCATCTTCCCATCAATTTTAACCATCTTCCCTGTCCCTGCTGAAGAAAAGCAGGCCCGTACCATGATGCTGCCACCACCATGTTTAACAGTGGGGATGGTGTGTTCAGCTGTGTTGCTTTTACGCCAAACATAACGTTTTGCATTGTTGCCAAAAAGTTCAATTTTGGTTTCATCTGACCAGAGCACCTTCTTCCACATGTTTGGTGTGTCTCCCAGGTGGCTTGTGGCAAACTTTAAACAACACTTTTTATGGATATCTTTAAGAAATGGCTTTCTTGCCACTCTTCCATAAAGGCCAGATTTGTGCAATATACGACTGATTGTTGTCCTATGGACAGAGTCCCCCACCTCAGCTGTAGATCTCTGCAGTTCATCCAGAGTGATCATGGGCCTCTTGGCTGCATCTCTGATCAGTCTTCTCCTTGTATGAGCTGAAAGTTTAGAGGGACGGCCAGGTCTTGGTAGATTTGCAGTGGTCTGATACTCCTTCCATTTCAATATTATCGTTTGCACAGTGCTCATTGAGATGTTTAAAGCTTGGGTAATCTTTTTGTATCCAAATCTGGCTTTAAACTTCTTCACAACAGTATATTGGACCTGCCTGGTGTGTTCCTTGTTCTTCATGATGCTCTCTGCGCTTTTAACGGACCTCTGAGACTATCACAGTGCAGGTGCATTTATACAGAGACTTGATTATACACAGGTGGATTGTATTTATCATCATTAGTCATTTAGGTCAACATTGGATCATTCAGAGATCCTCACTGAACTTCTGGAGAGAGTTTGCTGCTCTGAAAGTAAAGGGGCTGAATAATTTTGCACGCCCAATTTGTTAAAAAAGTTTGAAATATCCAATAAATGTCGTTCCACTTCATGATTGTGTCCCACTTGTTGTTGATTCTTCACAAAAAAATACAGTTTTATATCTTTATGTTTGAAGCCTGAAATGTGGCAAAAGGTCGCAAAGTTCAAGGGGGCCGAATACTTTCGCAAGGCACTGTAAGTATAAGTAGCAAGGCGATAGTAAACATGCTATCCCCCACAAATGATGCAGTGCCAATTAGTGACAATTCAAGCTCAAACGGTACAGGAGATACGGATGCTGAATGTTTAGAATTTCAGTTGATTCCTATAGGACCCCCATTGGGTCTATCAGTGTAATTTTGTAAATGACGTATGTCTACGGCAAAACGCATCATTCACCCAAGTTTAATCAAAATCGGTCCGGTGTTGTCTGACATATCGCGTGTGACTAACGTACAAAACGTACCGAGACAGATGCACAGTCCCCTCCCCGATTTCATCGTGGGGGACAACTACACACATGGAAACCATGTGAAAAATGTATGTATCAAGAAATTGCAATATCTGGTTGTTTTTTTGCCCTAGAACAGTTAAACATATTAATGGCAACATTTCCACATTTTCTAAATCAGTCATCAAATTGAATCAAACCTACCAGTCTTTGACTGAGGCGCTTGTTTTCCTCTTCCTTCATATGTAAAGTCTGAAATGACAAAAAAAAATGATAAAAATCCAAATAACTTCACAGATCGTCATTGTAAAGGGTTTAAACACTGTTTCCCATGCTTGTTCAATGAACCATAAACAATTAATGAACATGCACCTGTGGAACGGTCGTTAAGACACTAACAGCTTACAGACAGTAGGCAATTAAGGTCACAGTTATGAAAACTTCGGACACTAAAGAGACCTTTCTACTGACTCTGAAAAACACCAAAAGAAATATGCCCAGGGTCCCTGCTCATCTGTGTGAACGTGCCCGAGGAATACAGCAAGGAGGCATGCAGATGTGGCCAGGGCAATAAATTGCAATGTTTGTACTGTGAGACGCCAAAGACAGCGCTACAGGGAGACAGGACGGACAGCTGATCGTCCTCGCAGTGGCAGAGCACGTGTAACAACACCTGCACAGGATCGGTACATCCGAACATCACACCTGTGGGACAGGTACAGGATGGCAACAACAACTGCCCGAGTTAAACCAGGAACGCACAATCCCTCCTCAGTGCTTAAACTGTCCACAATAGGCTGAGAGAGGCTGGATTGAGGGCTTGTAGGCCTGTTGTAAGGCAGGTCCTTCCCAGACATCACCGGCAACAACGTCGCCTATGCGCACAAACCCACCGTTGCTGGACCAGACAGGACTGGCAAAAAGTGCTCTTCACTGACGAGTCGCGGTTTAGTCTCACCAGGGGTGATGTTCGGATTTGGAGGTGGAGGGTCCGTTATGGTCTGGAGCGGTGTGTCACAGCATCATTGGACTGAGCTTGTTGTCATTGCAGGCAATCTCAATGCTGTGTGTTACAGGGAAGACATCCTCCTCCCTCATGTAGTACCCTTCCTGCAGGCTCATCCTGACATGACCCTCCAGCACGACAATGCCACCAGCCATACTGCTCGTTCTGTGCGTGATTTCCTGCAAGACAGGAATGTCAGTGTTCTGCCATGGCCAGCCAAGAGCCCAGATCTCAATCCCATTGAGCACATCTGGGACCTGTTGGATCGGAGGGTGAGGGCTGGGGCCTTTCGCCCCAGAAATGTCTGGGAACTTGCAGGTGCCTTGGTGGAAGAGTGGGGTAACATCTCACAGCAAGAACTGCCAAATCTGGTGCAGTCCATGAGGAGGAGATGCACTGCAGTACTTAATGCATCTGGTGGCCACACCAGATTCAGATTGTTACTTTTGATTTTGACCCCCCCCCCCCCCTTTGTTCAGGGACAAATTATTCAATTTCTGTTAGTCACATGTCTGTGGAACTTGTTCAGTTTATGTCTCAGTTGTTGAATCTTAAGTTCATACAAATATTTGCACACGTTAAGTTTGCTGAAAATAAACACAGTTGACAGTGAGAGAACATTTATTTTTATTGCTGAGTTTAGATCCTGTTAGTATTGTAATTCCTCATTCAATGAGCCCAACTTCCTCCGGTTCCATTTAGAAGATTTATGTCATACAGGTGTCTACTCACCCTCTCAAGTAACAGTATCCGCTGTTTCTCCTCGGACATCATCAGGATGTTATCGCTGATAAGGAAACAACGGACGAATAATCAGATCACTGTGGTGACAACAAATTCTTACTCTGAAATATGAAGATTCAACAAACATAAATATTAATTTAGAGTGACCTTCTCTGGGGTAATAATGATTACTAGCCTGCTTGATTGTAGTTAAAAGTAAAAAATAAATTAATAACTTACATTTTCCAATCCTAGCCTCCCTTGTTCTGTCTTATTTGTCCTCACATTGTCCATCCTTGTCTGGCCATCTCAAGCAAGTACTTTCAACATCCTTCTTAATCTTTTACACATTAAAACTGACATGCTACTACTATCTTCAACATTATTCTTTGACAGCTTACAACGTCTATTCACAAATTGGTCTAATGCCTTTCAAAGGCCGCCACTGTCCTCAGTTCAACCAAATACCATTAGACAAATATTTTGACAAGTAGATATGTCAAAGCTTAACTTATTTCTATAAAATGACAGATTCATTGCGATGTTCGGGGTTATTATGAGTCACTGTTTATTGGACTATTTATGTTTGGGAGATGCTTACTGTACGGTCACCATACTGGCCTCCACAGCTGAGTCCACCTTGTCGTCCTCTCTGATGGCGGCCACAGAGGCAGGTCTGTCGGTGTCAAGGAAGGGCTCCGAGTAGCAGGCTCCAGCCCCAAACTCAACTTCAGTCCCAGGACCAGGACAATGCCCAGGTCCAGCTCCAGTGGGCTCCAGAGCTAAGAGGTTAGGGCTGTAGTAGGCCGAGGACACCAGGGCGGTGCTGCGCAGCCGGTTCAGGTCCTCCTCCAACTGCTTCTTCTCCTGCATGACGATGGCTCGGTCTTCAGACAGTGTCTCTATTAGACCTGGAGACACACAGTGAACATATCAGGATGAATGGACTGCAGCCAGACTGACTTTCAATACAATCAACCAACATATTCAAGGGTTGAACAAACCACAAACCAATAACAGCATAGAAAATGCAATCTAGTTTCAGTATATCCAGCACATTAAGTTTTCAGAAGGCAGAAATCATTGTCTGTCCTGTACCTTTGTCCTTCTCCTGTTGCTGGGTAACCTTCCGCAGCTTCTCTGTCAGATCATTGATGATCTGTTCCTTTTTCAGCTTCTCTCTCGTCAGCACAGTGTTGAAGTTAGTCTGGGGAGGGAGGAGGGGGAAATTAGGCTTTCAGATGCTGCTACTGCATTGTCTGGGAGGTAAGTTAACACACAGTGAGGCAGTCACAGAGGACAAAGAACTACCAGACAGGTGACAGGCTCAGTGAGTCAACTGAGGGTTGAGTCATGGCTCAGAACAATAGACCACAATCAAGCCTGCTCACTTTAGCATAAGACCTTAGGCTAGCTAGGAGGACCTTAGGCTAGCTAGGAGGACCTTAGGCTAGCTAGGAGGACCTTAGGCTAGCTAGGAGGACCTTAGGCTAGCTAGGAGGACCTTAGGCTAGCTAGGAGGACCTTAGGCTAGCTAGGAGGACCTTAGGCTAGCTAGGAGGACCTTGGATTTTGCTACCAAGCCGATAATTATAATAATAATTTATAGAAATAGTACAAAAGTATATATTTGTGGGGCAGAATGTGTTCTCACCAATGTTTCTAACGGCTTTTTACTCCCAACAATATGGTTAAGGCTTAACCACGTTACACCAAGAGGGTCACACAGTGGCCAGTATCATATTCCCATTTGGACTGCTCCCCAGCAAGCAAGACAACATGAGAACACTGTGCTCTAATTATAATACACACATACTGCCCCACAGACCTGCTTCATTAAGGGGCGACTAAGACTTAGTAGTAGTGATGTAATGGAGTATTTGAAGAATTTTAGATATTGGTCACTAGTAGTCAGTTTGTTTGCAGTTGCCAGTGGATCACAATTAGACCTACTTAGTGGAAAGCTAATTGGAGACAAACCCTAAAAAACGGAAACATTTGGCTAACAATTAGATAAAAGCTAAACCTTTTAGGCAGACAAACGACAGAGTATATGATTTAAATTGTAGTGTATCTAGATAGGTGCTGCTCCTAGATTTGGTGCTGGTCATTACTGACAGAGGAATCTTCTGAAGATCTGGGGAGGACTAGCCTAACACTGACCTGTTGTTCTGCAATGAGGGAGGTCTTGAGGTTCTGCATCTCCTCGTTCTTCCTCCTCTCCAGGAGCTCCAGCTGGGTGTGCAGCGAGGCTGTCTCCTGCTGCAGATGCTCCTGCAATGCAGAGTCCAGGGAGAGAGGAGCCCCTGCATCAGACCCCCGACCCTCTGCCTGTACCTCCGACAACCCTGCCTCTCTGAGGGACACACACAGACACAAGTAACAGGCAGACAGACACAGACACAAGTAGGAGGCAGACAGACACAGACACAAGTAGCAGGCGGACAGACACAAGTAGCAGGCGTACAGACACAAGTAGCAGGCGGACAGACACAAGTAGCAGGCGGACAGACAAGAAGCAGACGGACAGACACAAGTAGCAGGCAGGCAGACAGAGAGACGCGGGCAGACAGAGAGACGCGGGCAGACAGGCAGACAGAGACACAGGCAAGCAGACAAAGACACAGGCAGGCAGGCAGACAGAGATACAGGCAGGCAGGCAGGCAGACAGACACAGGCAGGCAGACAGACAGAGACACAGGCAGGCAGGCAGGCAGACAGAGACACAGGCAGGCAGGCAGACAGAGACACAGGCAGGCAGTCAGACAGAGACACAGGCAGGCAGGCAGACAAAGACACAGGCAGGCAGGCAGACAAAGACACAGGCAGGCAGGCAGACAGACAGAGACACAGGCAGGCAGGCAGACAGAGACACAGGCAGGCAGGCAGACAGAGACACGGGCAGGCAGGCAGAGACACAGGCAGGCAGGCAGACAGAGACACAGGCAGAGACACACACACACCAGGTCAAAATAAATACTAACTCCTCACAATTTAAACTCACATTAATCCCTTTGGCAACAGGTATGTCAAAAACATCCAACCACATGCATGCTTGAAACAGTATACTGTACAAGCGCTGGTTTCCCCTAGCATTTAATACAGGCCCTTTTTTCATGATGAAAACATTGCACTTAGCGGTACCACAACCCAAAATGCAGCTATGCCACATTACAAAAGTGCTATTTTCAGCGTAAACTACAGCTCACAGAAGTCAACACAGACTGAAGTCTGGGTGGGATTCACTCAAATGTTTGCTATATTAGATACAGTATATCACATGGAGAAGCTAATGTTACAGCTAATAATGATCTGTATAAATAGTTACCTTCTTCATTACAAGGTGAATGACATGTTTATACCAAATCACTGTTTAATGCAAGTAGAGAGCAGTGGGGCATTCATCAGCTCTTACCTTTCAGAGGATTGTCTTTCCTGAAGGTCACATTCAAGTTGTCTAATTTTGTCTGACAGTCTTTTCTCCATCTCCACCTTCTGTTGCTTTAAGTCTTTAAGGTCATCTGGTACAGCAGCCTTCAAGGCCTTCTCTTTCTCCAAACGTTCCTGGGCTGTTTGTGTGTCCTGCTCTATTCTTTTGGCGAGCAGGTCGTTCTCCACCTGCAAATCGCAGATAACAGTCCTTAAGTGTTGTTCCTGCTCCTCAGAACTCCCCCGCTGCTTCTCCTTATCTTCGCACAGTGCCACTGTCTGCAAGTCGAGGTCTCGCTGGAGGTTCTGCAGCTGCTCAACGCGGCTCTTCTCGGCGTCCAGGGTCTGCTGCTGCAGGGCGGTCAGCTCTCTGTGGAGTTGGTTCCTCTCCTCTTCGTGCCTGTCCACCAACTCAGAGATACACTGGTCCTTCTCCATCAGCCTCCTCAGCTCAGCCAGGTCGGTCTCGTACTCCTCGTTCTTGGCCTGCAGCTGCCTGTTAACCTTGGCTAGCTGATCGCTGAGGGACTGGGTCTCAGCCTCCACGGTGGCCTTCCCCACATTGGCCTCCTGCTGCCCCTGCTTGGCCTCCTCGTACAGCAGCCTCACCTCCTCTGTCTCAGACTCCTTCAGGGCCAGCTCCACCTCCAGCTTGCAGCGCAGTTCAGCCAGCTCGATGACCCGGGCCTCCAGGTCCCTCAGCTGGCAGTCCCTCTCTGTCAGGGTGGCGGTGTGCAGGTCAGTGACCTCGCTCAGCTTGGCCCTGTTCTCTGTGGCCAGATGCTCCAGGGCCTCCTGGTTCTCCCGGGCCAGGGTATCTAGCTGGGCCTGGTGCTGATGCCTCATCCTCTCCTCCAGCTCCTGCAGGTGGGACTGCTGGGCCCCCTCCAGCTCCTGGCGGATCTTCTGCTGGCCGCGCTCGATCTCAATGTGCAGCGTCTCCAGCTGGCTGGCCAGGGAGTCTCTGGAGGCAGCCAGGGTCTGCACCTCTTGGGCCTGATCGCTGATCTTCTGCTCCAGGACCCTGGCCTTTTGAGTGTGTCCGTTCTGTGCCTCGGCCCAGTCCTCTCTCTCGACCTCCAGCTGGGTGAGCTCCTTCTTCTTGTGCTCCAGCAGCCCCTCCAGTTCCAGCATGGTCCGCTGCACATCTTTCACAATGTTCTTGTTGACCTGGTTCTCTTCCATCAGGGCCTGAAGCTGATTCTCGTGGTCCTGCTGCAGGGAGAGGAGCTCGGCCTGGTGCTCCTCCTCCTCTCTCTTACGGATGGTGTCCACCATGTTGCGCACCTCAATGGTCATGGTCTTCAGGGCGAAGCCAAAGTCTCGCTGCTCCTTCAGCAGCAGGTCTCTGTGGCGGTACAGGTCATCCTTGACGCTCCGCAGGTTGGTCTGGGACTCCTCGGCAGCAGTGCGGTACTTCTCCATGCTCAGCTTTAGCGCGGCCATCTTGGAGTTCTCCCTCTCTAAAGTGGTGGTGTCATGCATGCGCTTGCTGTCGATGGCGTTGATGACCGAAGAGTACAGCGACTCCACCATCATCCCTGGGCTGGTGGGGTCGCTGATGGGGGTGGGTGAGTTTTCGATCACAAACTCGTTGACCGCCGACATGAAGTCTGACTCGGGACTCTCAGCCAGGGAGTCCAGGTCCAGGGAACCGGCCTGCTGCAGGACAGGGTCCATGTTGGGGTGGCCAATGGTCTCAAAGTCGAAGGTTTGGGCGTCGATGCTGTCTGGGGACAGGTCCTCCAGCGTGGTGGGGCCGTGGCCAGGGAGGGGCTGGCAGAGTGGGCCCGGGAGACTGAGAGAGGATGGGGTCATGGAGGAGGTAAAGGTGGTCCCCGGGGTGCTGTTGGACCGCGTGGTTAACGGGGTCACCGCTGCCGTGGATCTCTGAGCACTCTGGCTGCACGACACCTGGAGGAACAGAAATGAGAAGGGGAGTGAGTGAAGAATATGCAATTAAGGGACAGTGATCTCTGTGCTTTGGGATTATTTCCAGTGCATATTCCATTGTAGATTGTGATTACCCTTTGTTCGCTCAGTAAGTCAGTGATAGTTCGAGACATCTCGTCCACACTGGCAGCTTGAGTAGCTAGCACCAACTGTTGAAGCATCTCCACGTGCTGGTGCAAAGGCTCAAAGTCACACAGTGTTGGAAGCCTGGGGAAAAGTACCAGGTTTATTGCACTGCATATTGGGTTATTGCACTGCATATTGGGTTATTGCACTGCATAGTGGGTTATTGCACTGCATAGTGGGTTATTGCACTGCATAGTGGGTTATTGCACTGCATATTGCAACAGATAATACAGTTCACAAGTTAGTAAAACGTAAGGCAGGCATGCCTGGTTATTGCTTCACGATGCACGAGAGAAACCACGGCCTACCTGAGGAAAGGCTGCACCTCTGTAGGACAACAGGTCTTTAAGTACTGCAGGTCACCAAGGGAAATATCTGGAAGCTCAAAGTCAAACTTTCTGGGCTTTCGCGTCTACACGATAAAAGAGGGATAAACAACAAAAACAAGAAAAATGGATTAGATTACAATATTTTGGGAATTAAATAGATGTTTAAAAAAAACGCAATTGACTGACTACTTACGCAAAATGAAGTGGGGGGCCATGAGTCAAGTCCTCTAAACAAGCGATTTCTGAGAAAAGATTTCCCTGCAAAGAGGATCACAGAGCTTTATGTCAGCTCAGCTGTTGGTAGGAATGAACGTATGTTAATTTCAGAGGGGACACTCGTTAAATATCATCAAATGGGATTATTTTTTTTAAATAAAGGAACTTACTGAACAACTTGCCAAACGTTTCCCTTTTATACTTCTCAGTCTCATAGAGACGTTTTCCATCCTTCACGAGAGCACAGGCCCACTGAGGAGAGAGAGAAGAACAGAAGAGCAGAACTTACAACATTTCCCCTCCAATTTGAGTTTCACCGCATATCTGTAGGCCCAGCTGGAGGTTGAGGGTTGTTTCAGGTCTGCAAGTTGGAACTGAGGGGAGATGTGGGTTGGGATTGGGTTTTGAGAAGTGGTCACATGATGGTCCTGTGCTCTGACCTCTCTGTAGTGACCTATGAAGATCTTCCGGCGGACCACCTCCACCACGGCCAGGCAGTACATCTGAGGCACGGTGCTGAGGGCGTCCACCACCCGGACCCTCTCCATCAGCTCTGTCAGCAGCCTCAGCAAGGCCTGCAGCTTCTCTCCGTCCTGATCCGCGTGCAGCATCACATAGCAGCACCATCTACATTCACAGTGGCCAGGGTGCTTTAGCTTGGCTAAGTTAGCATTATTTCTACAGTGTTATCTTAGTTCGTTTCGTGCTTTCAATGACTGTATTCGACCAGTTACACATCTGGAATCAGTAGAGCAATTCGGTTCATTTCAAGAAGATGTTAATAAAACATGACACAGATGAACAGATGTCTTACTTGAGTCGAACTTGTAGGTTGTTCGCCAGTTCCTGTTTGGCAGTGGTGCACTTCTGTTTGATGTCCAGCAGCTTCCGGTGGTTGGTCAGCATGATCATCAGCTGGTTGGCGTGACTAAGACACAGGTCAGGCAGCACGGACGTATCCTTCAGGTTCTCAGCACGCTTCTGATTGGCCAGAAATCCCTAACAGCCAATAGATTGATTAATAGGGGAGTTTAGTTAGATTTCATGTACACATTTTCTACTAAAAGCTTGATTGCAATATACCGTAAATCATTTTATCAAGTGGTCATTTGAATGATTAGGCACATTTCTATTCAGTGTTTTATTCACTATTGGCATTTGGTACAATAACATAATTTAGATAATATTTATTTTGCTTACCTGAGCAAGTTCCTTCTGTTCATTCACCAACTTGTTACAGCTTGCTATCATTTGGTCTAGAGCGTATAACCTGTCTTCAAGACCTTTGATGGCTTTCATGTTCTGATTATCCAGTTTGGCTATCGTGTCTCGACATTCCGACAAGAATGGTTGAATGATCCGTGGGTCGAGCTGAAATAGAAAGGATGCTGTGGCTCCATCCGAACTGTTTCTGAATAAACTCTCATAACAGACTGTGGACTCGTGTTGATACAGAATTACACTGTGGAGTCATGGCAAGGCCACTGAGAGGCCTATTCAGTCACACATACACAAATACAGACAGGCAAAGTAAAGACAACATACAGACACAAACAACAACAGTGACTCACCCTATTGATGGAGTCAAAGCATTTCCTCACAACTGATTCCACATCATTGGGCCGGTCTTGAACGTTGATCCAGTCCAGCAGTGTGACGTTGAAGGACGGGGGATTGGCCCTCTCTGGAGAGTCTGCCTCCTGAAGAGCTGCCCTCAGCCCACTACTGTCAGTCATCTCACTGCCTTCCTGGGCTTGGGCGGTGTCGGGTGAGCCCCCCGCCCCCGGAGCACAGACTGACATAGGTAACTTGGTGGAGCTCCTTTGTGTTTCGGTGGGGGTGGGGCAGAGCACAGAGTCAGTAGACTTCTCCTCCTCGGTCTCATCGGAGTCCTTGGCAGGAGTGGAGCAGGACTTCTCTAGACATTCCCTGTAGCTGTGGCGGGTCAGACACTCCAGTAGGGGGATCTTGGCCATGACTGAGACTGCTGTCCCCAGTCTAGAAAAGGACATGCCAAATCTCAGTTCACAACCATAGAATTTAGATTTACATCTTTGGCTACAGATTCATTAATGCAAGTGTGGCAGGGGGAGGACACACACACACACAGACAGACCGAGAGAGAGGCAGACAGCCCGAGAGAGAGGGAGACAGACTGACAGAGAGCGAGAGAGATAGACCGACAGAGAGCGAGAGAGATAGACCGACAGAGAGCGAGAGAGATAGACCGACAGAGAGCGAGAGAGATAGACCGACAGAGAGCGAGAGAGATAGACCGACAGAGAGCGAGAGAGATAGACCGACAGAGAGCGAGAGAGATAGACCGACAGAGAGCGAGAGAGATAGACCGACAGAGAGCGAGAGAGATAGACCGACAGAGAGCGAGAGAGATAGACCGACAGAGAGCGAGAGAGATAGACCGACAGAGAGCGAGAGAGATAGACCGACAGAGAGCGAGAGAGATAGACCGACAGAGAGCGAGAGAGATAGACCGACAGAGAGCGAGAGAGATAGACCGACAGAGAGCGAGAGAGATAGACCGACAGAGAGCGAGAGAGATAGACCGACAGAGAGCGAGAGCGATAGACCGACAGAGAGCGAGAGCGATAGACCGACAGAGAGCGAGAGCGATAGACCGACAGAGAGCGAGAGCGATAGACCGACAGAGAGCGAGAGAGATAGACCGACAGAGATAGACCGACAGAGAGCGAGAGAGATAGACCGACAGAGAGCGAGAGAGATAGACCGACAGAGAGCGAGAGAGATAGACCGACAGAGAGCGAGAGAGATAGACCGACAGAGAGCGAGAGAGATAGACCGACAGAGAGCGAGAGAGATAGACCGACAGAGAGCGAGAGAGAGACAGACAGGCCGAGAGCGAGAGAGACAGACAGACAGGCCGAGAGCGAGACAGACAGACAGGCCGAGAGCGAGAGAGACAGACAGACAGACAGGCCGAGAGCGAGAGAGAGACAGACAGACAGGCCGAGAGCGAGACAGACAGACAGGCCGAGAGCGAGACAGACAGACAGGCCGAGAGCGAGAGCGAGACAGACAGACAGGCCGAGAGCGAGACAGACAGACAGGCCGAGAGCGAGAGAGAGAGACAGACAGGCCGAGAGCGAGAGAGAGAGACAGACAGGCCGAGAGCGAGAGACAGACAGGCCGAGAGCGAGAGAGAGAGACAGACAGGCCGAGAGCAAGAGAGGCCGAGAGAGAGAGAGAGAGAGAGAGAGGCCGACAGAGAGAGCGAGAGATAGACCGACAGAAAGCGAGAGATATAGACCGACAGAGAGCGAGAGAGATAGACCGACAGAGAGCGAGAGAGATAGACCGACAGAGAGCGAGAGAGATAGACCGACAGAGAGCGAGAGAGATAGACCGACAGAGAGCGAGAGAGATAGACCGACAGAGAGCGAGAGAGATAGACCGACAGAGAGCGAGAGAGATAGACCGACAGAGAGCGAGAGAGATAGACCGACAGAGAGCGAGAGAGATAGACCGACAGAGAGCGAGAGAGATAGACCGACAGAGAGCGAGAGAGATAGACCGACAGAGAGCGAGAGAGATAGACCGACAGAGAGCGAGAGAGATAGACCGACAGAGAGCGAGAGAGATAGACCGACAGAGAGCGAGAGAGATAGACCGACAGAGAGCGAGAGAGATAGACCGACAGAGAGCGAGAGAGATAGACCGACAGAGAGCGAGAGAGATAGACCGACAGAGAGCGAGAGAGATAGACCGACCGAGAGCGAGAGAGAGACAGACCGAGAGCGAGACAGACAGACCGCGAGAGAGAGACAGGCCGAGCGCGAGAGAGAGAGACAGACAGACAGACAGAGACAGACCGATAGCGAGAGACAGACCGAGAGCGAGAGAGAGACCGAGAGAGCGCGAGAGAGAGACAGAGAGAGCGAGAGAGACAGACAGACAGGCCGAGAGCGAGAGAGACAGACAGACAGACAGGCCGAGAGCGAGAGAGAGACAGACAGACAGGCCGAGAGCGAGAGCGAGACAGACAGACAGGCCGAGAGCGAGACAGACAGACAGGCCGAGAGCGAGAGCGAGACAGACAGACAGGCCGAGAGCGAGAGAGACACAGACAGACAGGCCGAGAGCGAGAGAGAGAGACAGACAGGCCGAGAGCGAGAGAGAGAGACAGACAGGCCGAGAGCGAGAGAGAGACACAGACAGGCCGAGAGCGAGAGAGAGACAGACAGGCCGAGAGCAAGAGAGGCCGAGAGAGAGAGAGAGAGAGAGAGGCCGAGAGAGAGCGAGAGAGAGGCCGAGAGAGAGCGAGAGAGAGGCCGAGAGAGAGGCCGAGAGAGAGCGAGAGACAGACAGACAGGCCGAGAGCGAGAGAGACAGACAGACCGGCCGAGAGAGAGCGAGAGAGACAGACCGGGCGAGAGCGAGCGAGAGAGACAGACCGGGCGAGAGCGAGCGAGAGAGACAGACAGACCGGGCGAGAGCGAGAGAGAGAGACAGACAGACCGGGAGACAGACAGACCGAGAGACAGACAGACCGAGAGACAGACAGACCGAGAGACAGACAGACCGAGAGACAGACAGACACAGACAGGCCGAGTGCGAGACAGACAGACCGAGAGCGAGAGACAGACCGAGAGCGAGAGAGACAGACAGAGAGACAGACACAGACCGACAGACCGACCGACCGAGAGAGACAGACAAACAGACACAGACAGACCGAGAGACAGACACAGACCGACAGACCGACCGAGAGAGACAGACCGAGAGAGACAGACAGACCGAGAGACAGACACAGACAGACCGACCGAGAGAGACAGAGAAAGAGTGTGTCTCAGTTGGTAGAGCATGGCCCTTGCAACACCAGAGTTGTGGGTTTGATTCCCACGAGGACCAGTTTGAAAGAAAAAAATTATAATATGAAAATGTATGTACTTAGTACAGTAAGTCAGTCTGGATAAGAGTGTCTGCTAAATTACTCAAACGTAATGAACATAATTAGTTGATGTGGTATGCCACACACAGAGAACTATAACCTGATACAGCCCTTTATCTGTGAGATACATTCATTTAACCTGAATAATTAATTGAAATTGAACCTATTGACTGAAGTATCACAGCAGGCCAACACATCCAAATTGCATTATTCACCCCCCACCCCCTTTAAAATGTATGCAGGGAGTCACTTACTTTGTCAGTTTCAATTTGATATCCTCAAAGTCTTGTTGATAATTCATGTATGCCGTGTCAAATTTCCACAGTAGCTTCTGATAGGACAGCGTGCAGTCATCCAGGTTGGCCATGATGGCAGCCCAGCCTTGGTGTTGGAGGTGTTCATCATGAACCAGGCGTTCGCAGAAAGAGCAAAGTTTCTTGGCAACTTCAAACATTTCCTAGAGAAGCATAATAAAAAGGTAGTCAGAAGTTTGATCACACAAAAAATGCCAAAACAATCATACACTTGATTAGCTACACTGCCCTTCTCTCAGCACATTTCAAAGCGGCAGGCTAAAGTTAAATCTAGACTTGGTTTCCTCTATTGTAATCGCTCCTCTTTCACCCCAGCTGCCAAACTAACCATGATTCAGATGACCATCCTACCCATGCTAGATTACGGAGACATAATTTACAGATCGCAGGAAAGGTTGCTCTCGAGCGGCTACATGTTCTTCACCATACAGCCATCAGATTTGCCACCAAATCAAAGTTTATTTGTCATGTGCTTACTTACTGGCTCTAACCAATAGTGCAACAAATGTATTAGGTGAACAACAGGTAGGTAAAGAAATAAAAACAACAGTAAAAGACAGGGTAAAAACTGTTGAGAAGCCTTTTTGTCCTAGACTTGGCACTCCGGTACCGCTTGCCATGCGATAGTAGAGAGAACAGTCTATGACTGGGGTGGCTGGGGTCGTTGACAATTTTTAGGGCCTTCCTCTGACACCACCAATGCTCCTTAAAGGACACATCACTGCATTCTATACTCCTCTGTAAAGGGGTAATTTCTGTATACCCATCGCAAGAACCACTGGTTGATGCTTATTTACAAAACCCTCTTAGGCCTCACTCCCCCCTATCTGAGATACCTACTGCAGCCCTCATCCTCCACATACAACACCCGTTCTGCCAGTCACATTCTGTTAAAGGTCCCCAAAGCACACACATCCATGATCGCTCCTCTATTCAGTTCGCTGCAGTTAGCGACTAGAACGAGCTGCAAACACACTCTCAAACTGGACTGTTTTATCGTAATCTCTTCATTCAAAGACTCAATCATGGACACGCTTACTGACAGTTGTGGCTGCTTCACATGATGTATTGTTGTCTCTACCGTCTTGCCCTTTGTGCTGTTGTCTGTGTCCAATAATGTTTGTACCACGTTTTGTGCTGCTACCATGTTGTGTTGCTGCCTTGCTATGTTGTTGCCTTAGGTCTCTCTTTATGTAGCATTGTGTTGTCTCTCTTGTCATGATGTGACAAGTCCCCGCAGCTCCCGTCCCCGCAGGAGGCCTTTTGCCTTTTGGTAGGCCGTCATTGTAAATAAGAATTTGTTCTTAACTGACTTGCCTAGTTAAATATAGGTTGAATAAAAAATAAAATACCCTTATTTTAATATTGAGTATGGTAAAACAAGGTAGAGCGATATTGATGGCTTATTTTGAGAAAGTAGTAACTAGACCAGAAAGCAACAAAACATTTACCACAGCAAGTTGTGTTCGCGAGGCAACGGTGTGAAAGACTGCTGGCATCATTAGTGACTCCTCCACCTTGAGCTCCATCTCATTCTCAATAGAGAAGGTGGTTTTCGGGATAGTCGGAGCCCGGTCACACAAAATCATCTCTTTGTTGAACAGGAATATGGGGTTGGTGTCCTGGGAAGCAAAATCAATGTGTCAACTTTGCACATCTGGAATTATGACATCCTTTTTTCCCCCCGTCTTTCACAGAAAACTGCCATCAATCAAGTCAAAACCATCTCCTTTCTGCAACACAATCCACACCAAAAACACACAATCATTCCAAATGATGCAAATTTACCGTGCCAGCACTGTAGCTGCAGACACGCCTCTCTGCAACCATACACTCCCCTCCATTCACAACCAGGACTTGATGCTGGGTTGCAATCTTGTACTTGACCTGGATGGCATGTTTGAGGTCCAACACTCTGCAAGAAGACAGGTTCAGAGAATGTTTTAATTTCCGCACAAATGACATTTTCCATAGAGACTAGTAGAAAATGGATAAGGATCATCTGAAAGATTAAATAAATGGGTCTTACGTTTGGACAGCAAGTTCTGTGTCAAATGTCAGAGTGCTTCCATTGTTGACCTGGAATACATACAACTTCATGTTGAATCCTCCAGCGATCTTCACACTCTTTTATCTTGATCATTTAGTCATTCAACACCATCCTGTGAAGATAAAAAAAGGTATTAGTAGCTAGGTATTTACTTTTGGTTGTGATTTTCTATACTGTTTACTATTCATACTACTGGAAGCTACCTTAAATTTTAGACAATTCATTCAAGTCTACCAAAGAGATTTATTGACACATAAACCACAATCTCTAGCTAATTTTCTTTGAGACAGTGGTCCTGTACAGGGAAGAAAACTAATCCCAAAAATATAATTACAAACTGGATGGTTCGAGACCTGAATGATTGGCTGACAGTTGTGGTATATGAGAAAACATTTATATTTACTGGTCTAACTACGTTGGTAACCAGTTTATAATAACAATAAGGCACCTCAGGTGTTTGTGATATATGGTCAAAATACCATCGCTAAGGGCTGTGTCCAGGCACTCCGCGTTGTTTCGTGTTTAAGAACAGCCCTTAGCCTGGTATATTGTCCCTTGGGCTTTATTGAGAAGATAACTAAAAAGCAGCCACACAGGTGGAGCTTCTAACCTAAACTAATTCAGTAGTTGCTTGAACTCAACTAAATAATGTTTAATTCAATTTGACAGCATCTGGCTAGTTCCAAAATGAATAGACGCGGCTACTTTCCTAGTTGGGCAAACGTTCATTGTCCAGCAAAATTATTATCAGGCGAAATTTACAATTAGACACTCACTAAATAGGCAGTCAGGGGGGGTTAGCTACAGGCTGAGTCATGGTGGCTACTAGCTAGCAAGCAAAAGCTAACGTCGGCGAACTACATTGTAAACAAGACTGAGGACGCCTGTCTCACATTGAAACTGGTCTAGAAACAACAAGCAATATGGCTAGCTGCCAACTAAATTAGAGGTTTGATCAGCCAAACACAACAGACACGTAAAAACATTTGAAATACGCCCCGAGCTAGCGAACACACTGTGTACGTTAGCAAACTAGCTAACATGGCACGCACCATCGGGGATAACTAAATGATTTGTCTACATGTGAAACATGCCCGTATGGCTCTCCGCCGATCAAATACGAAGCCTTGACACCGTCGGCGGTGGCTAGCAAGCTTTAACGTTAACTCGCTATGCCTGCGTAATAGACCATTAACGTTAGTAGCTAACGCTAGCCAGCTATCTTGAAGTCAAGGTTGGACAAAATAAAAGGCAAAGAAAAGTACGAACTAAAGACAAGTTTACATCGATATAGCTATTTGGTTAATGAACTAACTAATAAATGTCTTAAATTCCTTTCCTCTGATGCTTCTCAGCAACTTAGCGTTGGCAGACGTTGCCTAACCACTACCTACTGTTAGCTAGTTTAGCTAACGTTGGCTAACTAACTAGCGTTATATTTCTGCAAGTTTACAACCATGACAGTGAATGGGTCCGCAAAGTGCCCTCTCCTATTTATATAAATGTTACATGACTGACATGTCTAACAATAAGACAAACTCTTACCTTTTTTGTTTAATCCCATCTCCTCCTCCGCCTTGGCGAGCTACCGGTAGCACGCTAACTTAGCTGGCTAGCTTGGTTTAGCTTTAACGGCATCGAGTTAGCTGACGTTACAAGCTAGCTGGATTTAGAAAGCTAGCCGACAATATAGCTAGCTGTGTGGAATGATTAGCTAGTCTGACTCAATCTTAGTTTTTACGATCGATTCATATTGCTATGTAACTACACATTTGCATGGTTTGTTACGGGTATCTTTTTTTGCCCAGGGTTATGTAACAAGACTTAAGGTTTATTTCAAGTAACGTTAGCTAGCAAGCTAACACCCTACTCTGCAGCTGTGTTTTGTTGTTGTCTTCGTCGTCACTGCACAGCAAGGTGCATTCTGGGAGAAGAAAAATTAATGGCTGTGTTTTGCTGCAACATGTGAAGGGGTGTGGTAGAGAGAGGCTCCACATAAACTGGGGACCTTTAATTAATTATCTACCCCACCAACTTGATAATCCAACGACAAAACACATATGGCATTGTATGTAGAGATTGCTAACTCTCCACCTCCAATACATATTTAAAATTTTATGTAATTTTAGCAGGTGCTCTAAAGAGCAACTTACAGGAGCAATTAGGGTTACATGCCTTGCTCAAGGGCACATCAACATATTTTTTTTCACCTATTCGGCTCAGGGATTCAAACCAGCAACCTTTTGGTTACTGGCCCAACACTTTTTACCGCTAGGCTACCTGCCTGCCTACACATTATACTTGAAAGCAGACATCCATGCAGCATTAGCATGCATAAAAAAATACAGAATTTCAAAATAGTCATCTTTAAATATGGCAGGCATGTCACTGGATTCGGGTTCACAGTCTTTCCTGGAGAACCTGTCTAAATGACTGTCGCCCCGTAGCACTCTGACGGACTTCCTGACGGGCCGCCTCCAGGTGATGAGGGTAGGAAACAAAACACCTGCCATGCTGACCCTCAACAACGTGGCCCCTCGGGTGCATGCTTAGTCCCCTCCTGTACTCCCTGTTTACACAAGACTGTGTGTCCGCCCACGACTCCAACACCATTAAGATCGCTGACAACACGACGGTGGTATGGTTGATCACCGACAACGATGAGACGGCTTATAGGGAGGAGGTCAGTGACCTGGCAATGTGGTGCCAGGACAACAACCTCTCCCTCAACATCAGCAAAACAAAGGAGCTGATTGTGGACTACAGGAAACAGAGGGGTGAGCCCGCCCCCATCCACATCGACAGGGCTGTAGTGGAGTGGGTTGAGAGCTTCAAGGTCTTTGGTGTCCACATCATTAAGGAATTACCATGGTCCACACACACCAACACAGTTGTGAAGAAGGCACAACAACATCTCTTCCCCCTCAGGAGGCAGAAAATATTTGATTTGGGCCCTCAGATTCTGAAAAAGTTATACAGCTTCACCATTGAGAGAATCTTGACTGTCTGCATCACCTCTTGGTATGGCAACTGACCGCAAGTGCGTATAGCCTAGTACATCACTGGGGCGAAGCAAGCTCCCTGACATCCAGGACCTCTATACCAGGTGGTGTCAGAGGCTCAAAAAATTGTCAAAGACTCCAGTCACCCAAGTCATAGACTGTTCTCTCTGCTACTGCATGGCACGCGGTGCCGGGGTACCAAGTCTGGAACTAGCAGGACCCTGAACAGCTTCTACATCCAAGCCAAAAGACTGCTATATAGTTAACCAAATAGCTACCCGGACTAGCTGCATTGATACTTTTTGCATTAAATCTTGACTCATCACATACACTGCTGCTGTTTATTATATGTCCTGCTGCCTAGTCACTTTACCCCTACCTATATATACTGTACGTATCTACCTCTATTACCTTGTACCCCTGCACATCGACTCGGGACTGGTACCCTGTGTATATAGCTATTAAAGTTAGTTATCGTTACTCATTATGTATTTATTCCTTGTGTTATTTACAGTTGAAGTCAGAAGTTTACATACACCTTAGCCAAATACATTTAAACTCAGTTTTTCACAATTCCTGACATTTAATCCTAGTAAAAATGTCCTGTCTTAGGTCAGTTAGGATCACCAAGTTGTTTTAAGAATGTGAAATGTCAGAATAATAATAGAAAATGATTTATTTCAGCTTTTATTTATTTCATCACATTCCCAGTGGGTCAGAAGTTTACATATACTCAATTAGTGTTTGGTAGCATTGCCTTTAAATTGTTTATCTTGGGTCAAACATTTCAGGTAGCCATCCACAAGCTTCCCACAATAAATTGGGTGAATTTTGGCCCATTCCTCCTGACAGAGCTGGTGTAACCGAGTCAGGTTTGTAGTTGTCTTTGCTCCCACACTCTTTTTCAGTTCTGCCCACAAATTTTATATGGGATTGAGGTAAGGGCTTTGTGATGGCCACTCCAATACCTTGACGTTGTTGTCCTTAAGCCATTTTGCCACAACTTTGGAAGTATGCTTGGGGTCATTGTCCATTTGGAAGACCCATTTGCGACCAAGCTTTAACTTCCTGACTGATGTCTTGAGATTTTGCTTCAATATATCCACATCATTTTCCGCCTTATGATTCCATCGATTTTGTGAAGTGCACCAGTCCCTCCTGCAGCAAGGCACCCGCACAACATGATGCTGCCACCCCCGTGCTTCACGGTTGGGATGGTGTTCTTCGGATTGCAAGTCTCCCACTTTTTCCTCCAAACATAACGATGGTCATTATGGCCAAACAGTTCTATTTTTGTTTCATCAGACCAGAGGACATTTCTCCAAAAAGTATGATCTTTGTCCCCATGTGCAGTTGCAAACCGTAGTCTGGCTTTTTTATGGCGGTTTTGGAGCAGTGACTTCTTCCTTGCTGAGCGGCCTTTCAGGTTATGTCGATATAGGACTCGTTTTACTGTGGATATAGATACTTTTGTACCTATTTCCTCCAGCATCTTCACAAGGTCCTTTGCTGTTGTTCTGGGATTGATTTGCACTTTTTGCACCAAAGTACATTCATCTCTAGGAGACAGAATGCGTCTCCTTCCTGAGTGGTATGATGGCTGCGTGGTCCCATGGTGTTTATACTTGCGTACGATTGTTTGTACAGATGAACGTGGTACCTTAAAGCATTTGGACATTTCTCCCAAGGATAAACCAGACTTGTAGTATTTTCTGAGGTCTTGGCTGATTTCTTTTGATTTTCCCATGATGTCAAGCAAAGAGGCACTGAGTTTGAAAGTAGGCCTTGAAATACATCCACAGGTACACCTCCAATTGACTCAAATTATGTCAATTACCCTATCAGAAGCTTCTAAAGCCATGACATCATTTTCTGGAATTTTCCAAGGTGTTTAAAGGCACAGTCAACTTAATGTATGAAAACTTCTGACCCACTGGAATTGTGATACAACAATTGTTGGAAAAATGACTTGTGTCATGCACAAAGTAGATGTCCTAACCGACTTCCCAAAACTATAATTTGTTAACAAGAAATTTGTGGAATGGTTGAAAAACAAGTTTTAATGACTCCAACCTAAGTGTATGTAAACTTCTGACTTCAACTGTACATACAGTGGGGAAAACAAGTATATGATACACTGCCGATTTTGCAGGGTTTCCTACTTATAAAGCATGTAGAAGTCTGTAATTTTTGTCATAGGTACACTTCAACTGTGAGAAACGAAATCTTAAACAAAAATCCAGAAAATCACATTGTGATCACATTGTGATTTTCTGACAGGTGGCTCAGGTGGCGCTGGGCAGACGGGTGGCTCAGGCGGCGCTGGGCAGACGGGTGGCTCAGGCGGCGCTGGGCAGACGGGTGGCTCAGGCGGCGCTGGGCAGACGGGTGGCTCAGGCGGCGCTGGGCATTTGCTTCATCCGGTGATGGTGTTTAAGGTTGATAAGCTCACTCTGATGTTATGGAAGATGGCAGGATTTTCAATCATCTGTTGTTTGATTTCCTGCAGTTTTATGGCAGAATTTTCAACTACCATTTGTACAATGGCAGTCTCCTGTTCGTCTGAAAATAGACACGTTCTACCACCACTTTGTGGTTGTCTTTCAGTTCAATAAAACCAAAATAGCTTACAGTACAGTAAACACTACAGTTATACAGTATACAAGATAAACATGTGACAAAGTAGTATAGCTCCCAATTTCATACATAACAGTAATACATGACACAGTTTCCCCATACAGTATGTATTGGAATCTACAGTCTTTACTGTGCTTTATGTTGTACTACTGTCAACTAGTAAAAGTAGTAGATAGGTACAGTATGTACTACAGACATAGGACCTATTCTCATTTAGGCATGTCCGAATGATGGATGCTACGGTGAAGTGGTTCAGATTGGGCTGCACTCTCTGTCCAGCCTCTCTCAAGGTCAATCCATGGTTGACCACATGGTCCACCACCATCGCCCTTGTTCTTGGTCTTGATCAGTTGGTAATTGAGCTTAGCTTGTTGAACAGTGTTGCTTTTCATTTGCACACAAGAGATTTTAGTTGTGAAGGTTGTGCAAAATTTGTGAGGGTTTTCCTGTGGTGAAGTAGAGGCGGACCAAAACGCAGCGTGGTTGTATTGATTCATGTTTAATAAAAATCGATAAACACGAACACTACAAAACAATAAACGTGGAAAACCAAAAACAGCCCTATCTGGTGCAAAACACAGAGACAGGAACAATCACCCACAAACACACAGTGAAACCCAGGCTACCTAAGTATGATTCTCAATCAGAGACAACTACTGACACCTGCCTCTGATTGAGAACCATACTAGGCCGAAACATAGAAATACCCAAAACCTAGAAAAACAAACATAGACTGCCCACCCAACTCACGCCCTGACCATACTAAATAAATACAAAACAAAGGAAATAAAGGTCAGAACGTGACAGTACCTCCCCCCAAAGGTGCGGACTCCGGCCGCAAAACCTTGACCTATAGGGGAGGGTCTGGATGGGCGTCTGTCCGCGGTGGCGGCTCTGGCGCGGGACGCGGACCCCACTTCACTATTGTCTTAGTCCGCCTCATTGTCCGCCTCCGTGGGTCTCTAACCATGGCAACCCCTCTCAATGACCCCACTGGACAGAGGGGCAGCTGCTCGGGACAGAGGGGCGGCTGCTCGGGGCTGAGGGGCGGCTGCTCGGGGCTGAGGGGCTCTGGCGCCTCTGGGCTGAGGGGCTCTGGCGCCTCTGGGCTGAGGGGCTCTGGCGGCCCCTGGCTGACTGGCGGCCCCTGGCTGACTGGCGGCACTGGCGGCCCCTGGCTGACTGGCGGCACTGGCGGCGCTGGGCAGACGGGCGGCTCAGGCGGCGCTGGGCAGACGGGCGGCACTGGCGGCGCTGGGCAGACTGGCGGCACTGGCTGCGCTGGGCAGACGGGCGGCACTGGCGGCGCTGGGCAGACGGGCGGCACTGGCGGCGCTGGGCAGACGGGCGGCTCAGGCGGCGCTGGGCAGACGGGCGGCTCAGGCGGCGCTGGGCAGACGGGCGGCTCAGGCGGCGCTGGGCAGACGGGCGGCTCAGGCGGCGCTGGGCAGACGGGCGGCTCAGGCGGCGCTGGGCAGACGGGCGGCTCAGGCGGCGCTGGGCAGACGGGCGGCTCAGGCGGCGCTGGGCAGACGGGCGGCTCAGGCGGCGCTGGGCAGACGGGCGACTCAGGCGGCGCTGGGCAGACGGGCGGCTCAGGCGGCGCTGGGTAGACGGGCGGCTCAGGCGGCGTTGGGCAGACGGGAGGCTCCGGCAACGCTGGAGAGACGGGTAGCTCAGATGGCGCTGGGCAGACGGGAAGCACCGGCAACGCTGGAGAGGAAAGCTCTGGCAGCGCTGGACTAAGGAGCTCTGGCGCCTCTGGAATGAGGGGCTCTTGCGCCTCTCGACTGAGGGGCGGGAGCTCTGGCAGCACCGAACAGCCGGGAGACTCCGGCTGCGCTGGAGAGGAGGGAGCACCTGTAGGGATGAGACGGAGAGACAGCCTGGTGCGGGGGGCTGCCACCGGAGGGCTGGTGCGTGGAGGTGGTACCGGATAGACCGGACCGTACAGGCGCACTGGAGCTCTTGAGCACCGAGCCTGCCCAACCTTACCCGGTTGAATGCTCCCGGTCGCCCTGCCAGTGCGGCGAGGTGGAATAGCCCGTACTGGGCTATGCAGGCGAACCGGGGACACCGTGCGCAAGGCTGGTGCCATGTAAGCCTTCATGGCACTTGGCTCAATGCTCACTCTGGCCCGGCCGATACGCGGAGCTGGAATGTACCGCACCGGGCTATGCACCCGCACTGGGGACACCGTGCGGGCCACCGCATAACACGGTGCCTGCCCGGTCTCTCTCGCCCCCCGGTGAGCACAGGAAGTTGGCGCAGGTCTCCTACCTGGCTTAGCCACACTTCCTGTGTGCCTCCCCCCCCAAAAAAATTTGGGGCTGACTCTCGGGCTTCCATCCGCTCTGCCGTGCTAGCTCCTCATAATGCCGCCTCTCTGCTTTTGCTGCCTCCAGCTCGGCTTTGGGGCGGCAATATTCCCCTGGCTCTGCCCAGGGTCCTTTCCCGTCTAGAATCTCCTCCCAAGTCCATTTCTCCAAGTAGTGCAGCCTCTCCCACTGCTGCTGCTGCTCCTGCTGCTGCTGCCTCTGTTGCTTCTCCTGCTGCTGCTTTTGCTGTTGCCCGTTACCACGCCGCTTGGTTCTGTTGTGGTGGGTGATTCTGTAAGGGATTTCCTCCTCTTCTTCCGAAGAGGAGAGGCGAAAAGGATCAGAGGACCAATATGCGGCGTGGTAAATGTCCATGGTTCTTTTAATACGTAAATTTACACATGAACAACTGAATACCAAAACAAGAACCGTGAAAACCCAAAACAGCCCTATTTGGTGCAAAACACAGAGACAGGAACAATCACCCACAAATACACAGTGAAACCCAGGCTACCTAAGTATGATTCTCAATCAGAGACAACTACTGACACCTGCCTCTGATTGAGAACCATACTAGGCCGAAACATAGATATACCCAAAACCTAGAAAAACAAACATAGACTGCCCACCCAACTCACGCCCTGACCATACTAAATAAATACAAAACAAAGGAAATAAAGGTCAGAACGTGACAAAATGTTTGTTATACAATTTCAATCTGAGTGTAAAGCAAAACGTGCCAGTAGTATTGCAGATTCGGTGTATGGTTCTGCTAAATGAGTTACAGGTCTGGGTCATTGTGCCTCATGGGCCAGTTTTAGTTTGTAAACAGTTGGGGAAAACTAATGTAGTCAGTTCTGTGGTGCAGACAGCTGTGGATTGATGGTGATGTGAGAGACTCTGTTGCTCTGATGACCCAAGAGATGAAAAGCACAGGTGTTGCTACTTTTGGCAAACTCGGAGAGAACATTTGAATGTATTACATTTGCCTTTCAGCCATTTGATGTCATTATAAAGTGGCTTCAAATCAAATTAGATCGATATCATTGATAGCAATGGGAATTGTATTTGGTTTGAAACACTGTGCACAAGGTATGGGAACATACAATATGTACAAATCATAATTACAATCACTTACTGGCAGAAATTCCAACAAAATAGTAGAAAAAGTTAAGGGAAAGAAAGGAGAAACTGTTTGTTTGTAGACCTCACATTAAATCTCACAGATGGTTAACTAGAGATAAAATAAATAATTATGTACCATTTTCATTTGGAAAACAACCAATTGGTTGCCATCCCACTCAAAATCCACTTTTACTGGGAAGAACAGTTTGATACTCCCCCATCGCTTGGAAACAAGTTGTTGGTTTGATTTAGAAAACAACACACTCCACAATCCAAATGTTTCAGTGGAAGATATTGTACACATTTCTGGCAACTACAAATATGTTACAGCTACAGGGCATCAACGAATCGCCTTTGTGACATTTTGTTGTGTGGAAGTGGAGGATTTGTTAAATATTTTCAGTTATTGCCCCATAGTGGCTCCCTTTTGGTCAAATGTACAAGTGGGGTTACTTCCTGTTTTACCCGATTTTGTTATCTCTCCACAAACATTTATAATGGGTGACTTTTAAGGGACAGACGCAACACGATATACAATCTCTTGATTTTGCTGGGAAAGGTTTTCATTTTTAAAACTCAGAAAAGTAATATGCTAGTATTGGATTCTTTCAAAATAACTGTCAACACTATTATACACTAAAATCATGGATTGCAAAAGACAGTGGGAGGTCTAACATTTTTACTGATAAGTGGGACCAAACTCATATACACATTCATATACAAAGGAAAGGTGCTCCAGATCGCCAGTAATAAGACAATTCTAGTTATTGTTTGTTTTTGTTTGATGAGTTGTATTTATTATGGTTGTTCATTTTTTTGTATGTAATTCCTTTTTATATCCTTTCTTAGTTTGTTAGGTTATTGCTTGTGTCCACCACATCAAGGTAGAGGTAGTGGGCTGGGTGGGGTGTGACGGGAATTCTGGGGGACCATGAAACTTTAGCTCCCACTTCCCTACGGTGTGAAGGTTATTCGTAATGGCTGTCAATGGTATTATTTGCCTACGACTGATTTTTTGGGAGGATGAAAGACAAGGAAAGAAATACCCCCCCCCCCGAAATACAAAAAAAAGACATCTCCTTGTAACAACAAAAATTATACAGAAACAGATATTAAGACTAATAAATTAAACACGTAATAATAATAGTTGTGTCCCCCAGATGTGTGGGGGAGGAGGGGGTGGGTTTAATTTTTAAAATTATAATATTTGTCACAAGCGCCGAATAAATTGGGTGTCGACTTTACCGTGAAATGCTTGCTTACGAGCCCTTCCCAATCATGCAGAGTTATAAAATAATAATAAAATAAAAAATAGTAACAAGAGAGGAATAAATACTATATATGGAGCTATATACTGGGGTTATATACTGGGAGTACCAGTACCAGATCAATGTGCAGGGGTATGAGGTATTTGAAGTAGGTATGTACACTACTGTTCAAAATGTTGAGGTCACTTAGAAATGTTCTTGTTTCTGAAAGAAAAGCATTGGGATTCTCTGTCTTACCCTATTGCTTTTTTGCTTTTTTCGCTATACCGGGCTTGAGTAGATTGAGTGTGCCCCCTTTTGCTTGAGCGGTGGGGGAGATCTTCGTGGGCTATACTTTGCCTTGTCTCAGGGAAGTAAGTTAGTGGTCTGTTTATCCCTTTGGTGGTGGGGGGACTTTTCTTTGGCAAAGTAGGAGAGGTTATATCCTGCCTGGTTGGCCCTGTCTAGGGGATAACTTTGGACAGGGCCAGTGTCCCCCCCCCCCCCCCGTCTGTCTCCAGTATCTATTCTGCAATAGTCAAATCAAAATCAAATCAAATTTATTTATATAGCCCTTCGTACATCAGCTGATATCTCAAAGTGCTGTACAGAAACCCAGCCTAAAACCCCAAACAGCAAGCAATGCAGGTGTAGAAGCACGGTGGCTAGGACAAAACTCCCTAGAAAGGCCAAAGGAACCAGACTATGAGGGGTGGCCGGGTGGCCGGTCTTCTGGCTGTGCCGGGTGGAGATTATAACAGAACATGGCCAAGATGTTCAAATGTTCATAAATGACCAGCATGGTCAAATAATAATAATCACAGTAGTTGTTGAGGGTGCAGCAAGACAGCACCTCAGGAGTAAATGTCAGTTGGCTTTTCATAGCCAAGCAATAAGAGTATCTCTACCACTCCTGCTGCCTCTAGAGAGTTGAAAACAGCAGGTCTGGGACAGGTAGCACGTCCGGTGAACAGGTCAGGATTTCATAGCCGCAGGCAGAACAGTTGAAACTGGAGCAGCAGCACGGCCAGGTGGACTGGGGACATCAATGAGTCATCATGCCAGGTAGTCCTGAGGCATGGTCCTAGGGCTCAGGTCCTCCGACAGAGAGAAAGAGAGAATTAGAGAGAGCATATTTAAATTCACACAGGACACCGGATAAGACAGGAGAAGTACTCCAGATAACAAACTGACCCTAGCCCCCTGACACATAAACTACTACAGCATAAATACTGGAGGCTGAGACAGGAGGGGTCAGGAGACACTGTGGCCCCATCCGATGATACCCCCGGACAATAGTCTATGTGCCATGGGGCTAGGGTCAGTCTGGCCTATCTGGTGTAATTCTCCAGTCTTGCTTCAGGAATACCTGGCCTGACAACTCCTAGTTATCCCGTTCCCAGTCCCCCTGGTCGTACTGCTGATCCAGTTTGTGCTCTTCTGCCTGTGGCTATGAAACCCCAAACTGTTCACTGGTCGTGCTACCTTATCCCAGACCTGCTGTTTCAACCCACTCTCTCGACCTCTGAATGCTCAGCTATGAAAATCCAAGTGACATTTAATCCTGAGGTGCTGACCTGTTGCACCCTCTATAACTACCATGATTATTATTTGACCCTGCGTCTACATCTTGAAGAACGATCTGGATTTCTTCCTAGGTTCCTGCCTTTCTAGGGAGTTTTTCATAGCCACTATGCTTCTACATTGCTTGCTCTGTGGGGTTTTAGGCTGGGTTTCTTTATAAACACTGACAACTGTTGATGATTGATTGAATGTATTGTGGATTAACTTGCATCTGGTTTTAATCTCTTTATATACTATTTGGAGTTGTACTGTAGTAATTCAATATAATGACACATTCAATTGCTTAAATATGAAAGGATGGGAACCTTTGTTTTTGTCACTATTTCTGATGAGACTAATTAGCGTGGAACAGCTAAGTATAAAAGCATGCCCCTTACAGCCTCTTTTACAGCTCAATGCTTATGCTGTGTTCATAACCAAGGAAGAAGATGGAAATTACCAGTTGTGATGTCGTAAATACCAATTGGAAGCATTCTTGTGCTTTGAACTCATTGAGAAACACAGATTGGCTAATGGCAACAAGCTCCGTCAACCATGAACTAAAAGTACAGCTATCACACTTGTTAACAAATTATATGCAAAAATATATTAATACATTTTTATAAATTATGTTTTGTGACATTTAACTGCCGAAAATACTCTTATCGAGGTCGTTTCTGTAGTAGCTGACGTCAGCATGTGGGAGAAGTCAGCGCTCAGGGATGATAGCTGAGTTTCCAAGTGAAATTTTCCAGGTCTTGTGTGGTATATACCACCTTCCCACTTGGTTATGAATGCAGCATTACAGCAGTTCTGATGAGAGCTTTTGTACCTGAAGGTGTGTCCAGACTGGGTGGTGTCTTTTTGACCATTTTTAGGGCCATGCAGTCTTTTTAATAAATGTTTGGGGTGTGGTTGAATTGATTTAGTGTTTCTTAATTTAAGTTATACAATCATTCAAGATGTTTGTTTGAAAGTTATGCTACTGCAATGTATTTTTGTTGTTGCAGTTTATGCAAGGCCTAAGGAACCTGTCCTCCAGTGACCTAAGGTGATTGTTTTTAATTTGTGTATACCTATTTCAATTCAATATCTGAGATTTTGTTTGGTTTATTTGTGTACTGGGTCAGTCGATACAAAACATGCATTTAATATCGTTGTAAATATTCTCTGGTTTTTGGAGATCCACCTGCAACTGGACACAGACATTTAGAAGATACACTTTTTTACCGAATTGAGAACAAAGTAATACCAAGAACAGGTTAGGTGTGAAATTCCTTGCAAAGCTTTCCATTAGCCAATCTGCAACGGGTATGGAGCATCACATGTCCTGTTTAATTTATAGCTAGTGAGTTGCCTAACAAGTCAGACTTTTCTTGGTATACAGTCAAACAAAGCACTACAAAATCGTGAACATTTTCCTTACAAGCTAGAATGTTGAATAACATTTCATTTGAATTTACTCTACTGGTTGTTTGCAGTTGGTCCTTCAGCTCCTCGAAATGAGACAAAAATAGCCACAGGACAGTATTGTTTACCTGACTTTTTATAGTGCCTGTACTGAAGTTAACATTTCTATCACCTGTCACATGCCCCAAAACATGTTATCCTGTTAGTATGCATGCATCTTGTGCATGTACTTCCATCTTGTGCACGTGCCTTCGGTCATGAATAAGATGGTAGACAGAGAGCTGGTTTCAAGCGCAGCAGGTGTTTATTTGTAAAGGACCACAGGAGGAGGCAGGTAGCTGGGTCCAAGGGCAGGCAGAAGTTCATACACGGGAGGAGGCAGGTAGCTGGGTCCAAGGGCAGGCAGAAGTTCATACACAGGAGGAGGCAGGTAGCTTGGTCCAGGGGCAGGCAGAAGGTCATACACAGGAGGAGGCAGGTAGCTGGGTCCAGGGGCAGGCAGAAGGTCATACACAGGTGTCCAAAAAGGCAACAGTACAGGAAGGGAGAAGGCTAATGACATAGTCCAGGAGATCAGGCAAGAGGTTGAGGAGAGGGAACCCAGCGCACCAAATAGAAATGTGTATAAAAACAAACAATACCTCACAATGATGGGAGTGCAAAGAACTGAACTAAATAGTGTGTGTAAATGGCATACAGGTGATCAGAATTCAGGTGATTGGGATCTGGAGAGTGAGCTGCATTCAGGGAATCCATGTGTTTGAGAGTGTGAACTGGAAAGTGAGCTGCATTCAGGGGATCTACGTGTTTGAGAGTGTGAGTTGGAAGCAGACGTTACACACATCTTGATTGCCACACGCATAGACCCATGTTTAGAAGTTGGTTTAATAATACTTTCCTGTGGATATTTTGTCTCAAATTTTTACCAACTGAAGGACCAACCCCACGGACAATCGGCAGAGTAAGTTAAAATATAATTTTATTCAACATTCGTGACAGACAAGGGATGTTTTCACGATTGAAGGCATCTCCACACTTCGTGACTATGCTGTGATTAAACCCTCCAGCAGAAGTAGAACTGAGAACATCTTGAGTAGCCTAGGCAACTCCTGCTTGTCCACGGTTTATACAGTTACCTATTCACTACAAGCAAACTTAAACCCCAATCCTTTAATAAACGTTGCTTGTTCTTTTATATCTACTTCACTGTTTCCCTATAAATGGGCATAGAACCTGGGATTAGTAATAATAAATGTCACAATATTGAATCAGTTACACAATAGTAGTCTATTGTAGGCTAAGCAGTATTTATTCTACAATAGCTTCTACGAATTCGGGTGTAGGCTGGTCCACTCTCATCTCTCTCTTACTTTTAGAATTTTGAATAAACTTAATTTGAACTTCACCTGTTGTCCACTGATTTCGTCCTTATCCTGGTGGAAATTTTCACAGGGAAGTTTTATTAAACCGACTTCAAAACGCGTGTCTCTGTGTGTGGCTATCACGATTTGTTTGCTCATCACCTAAGGCACGCACAAGATTGAACAAAAATATAAATGCAACAAATTAAAAGGTTTTACGGAGTTACAGTTCATAGAAGGAAATCAGTAAATTGAAATAAATTCATTAGGCCCTTATCTGTTGATTTCACATGACTGGGAAGGGGCGTAGCCATGGGTGGGCCTGGGAGGACATAGGCCCACCCACTTGGGAGCCAGGTCCACTGACTGGGGAGCCAGGCCCAGCCAAACAGTTTTTCCTCACAAAAGGACTTTATTACAGACAGAAATACTCCTCAGCACCCCTCCCCCTCCTTAGACGATCCTGCAGGTGAAGAAGCGGTCCTGGGCTGGCGTGTTTACACGTGGTCTTCTAGTGTGAGGCCGGTTGGCTGCCAAATTCTTTAAAATGAAATTGGAGGAGGCTTATGATAGAGAAACTAACATTAAATTCTCTGGCAACAGCTCTGTTGGACATTCCTGCAGACAGCATGCCAAATGCACACTCCCTCAACTTGAGACATCTGTGGCATTGCGTTGTGTGACAAAACTGCACATTTTAGAGTGGCCTTTTATAGTCCCCAGAACAAGGTGCACCTGTGTAATGATCATGCTGTTTAATCAGCTCCATGATATGCCACACCTGTTAGATGGATGGATTATCTTGGTAAAGGTGAAATGTTCACTGACAAGAGATTTAAACAAATTTGTGAACATTTGCGAGAAATGAGCTTTTTGTGCATATGGAACATTTCTGGAATCTTTTATTTCAGCTCTTGAAAAATGGGAGCAACACATGTTGCGTTTATATTTTTGTTCAGTATACATGCACGCGATGCATGCATACTAACCAAATTCTTGTAGGAGTTTACATGGTTTTGCGCATTTGCCAGGTGATTTACTGAGGCACTAAAAAGTTGGATAACTAATATTTCCTGGGTATATTTTGTCACTGCTTTGTCTTTATTCAACATTCTGGCTTGTAAGCAATCTTTCCAAGTCTTTGCAGTGCTTTATTTCAGACTATTTATCAGAAAGCTGGTATCACTGTCTGATTTACATTACCAAAAGTATGTAGACAGCTGCTCCTCGAAAACATCTCATTCCAAAATCGTGGGCAATAATATGGAGTTGGAAGCACAGAATCATCTAGAATGTCATTGTATGCTGCAGTGTTAAGATTTCCCTTTACTGGAACTAAGGGGCCTAGCCCGTACCATGAAAAACAACCCCAGACCATTATTCGTCCTCAACCAAACTATACAAGTGGCACTATGTATTCAGACAGGTAGCGTTCTCCTGGCATCCACCAAACCCAGATTTGTCAGTCGGACTGCCAGATAGTGAAGTGTGATTCATCACTAGAGAAAGTGTTTCCAATGCTCCAATGGCGCCAAGCATTATATTACTCTAGCTGGGGATTGGCATCGCGCGTGGTGATCTTAGGCTGCTGTTTACGGCTGCTCAGCCATGGAAACGCATTTCAGGAAGCTCCTGACGAACAGTTCTTGTGGTGACGTTTGGAACTCGCAGTTTGGAACTCTGTAGTGAGTGTTGCAACCGAGGGCAGACCATTTTTAGGTGCTACACGCTTCAGCACACGGCGGTCCCGTTCTGTGAGCTTGTGTTGCCTACCACTTCACGGCTGAACCGTTGTTACTTCATGACTTTCCACTTCACAATAACAGCACTTACAGTTGACCAGGACGAACTGACTTGTTGGAAAGGTGGCATCCTATGACGGTGCCACATTGAAAGTCACTGAGCTCTTCAGTAAGACCATTCTACTGCCAATGTTTTTGTTTATGGAGATTACATGGCTGTGTGCTCAATTCTATACACCTGTCAGAAACGGGTGTGGCCGAAATAGCAGAATCCACTAATTTGAAGGAGTGTCCACATACATTTGTGTATGTGTGTGTGTGTATGTATATATATATACATATGTATATGTATATATGCATATGTGATTTATTAGCCTAATTCTACAATAGCTTCTCAGAGCTTGGTGTAATTTTCAGAATATCCAGCAGATATATCAAAACATTTACACTAAAAAATATTGTTAATTATATTTTACCTGGCGGCCTCCCGGGTGGCGCAGTGGTTAAGGGCGCTGTACTGCAGCCCAGGCTCTGTCGTAACCGGGAGGTCCGTGGGGCGACGCACAATTGGCCTAGCATCGTCCGGGTTAGGGAGGGCTTGGTCTGTAGGGATGTCCTTATCTCATCGCGCACCAGCGACTCCTGTGGCGGGCCGGGCGCAGTGCACACTAACCAAGGTTGCCAGGTGCACGGTGTATCCTCCGACACATTGGTGCGGCTGGCTTCCGGGTTGGATGCGCGCTGTGTTAAGAAGCAGTACGGCTGGTTGGGTTGTGTATCGGAGGACGCATGACTTTCAACCTTCGTCTCTCCGGAGCCCGTACGGGAGTTGTAGCGATGAGACAAGATAGTAGCTACTACAACAATTGGATGAGGACTGGCCATCCCACATATGCTCTCTCTAATTCTCTCTTTCTTTCTCTCTCTCGGAGGACCTGAGCCCTAGGACCATGCCCCAGGAATACCTGACATGATGACTCCTTGCTGTCCCCAGTCCACCTGACTGTGCTGCTGCTCCAGTTTCAACTATTCTGCCTTATTATTATTCGACCATGCTGGTCATTTATGAACATTTGAACATCTTGACCATGTTTTGTTATAATCTCCACCCGGCACAGCCAGAAGAGGACTGGCCACCAGTCCTGGGTTTCTGTACAGCACTTTGAGATATCAGCTGATGTACGAAGGGCTATATAAAATAAATTTGATTGATTGATTGATTGATACCACGAAATTGGGGAGAAAAATAGGTAATATATATATATATATTATTTTAATTTTTTTACCCATGTATGTAATTACTAGATGTTCGAACCAAAATATTGGACCCTGGTCTATGTATGTTGCACCATGTTGCACCATCGCCTCATGTCAGTTGGGAACTTCTCCCCACCCATTCTATTCCATTCAACTGGAGTACAGTATGGTGCTCCGAGGCTTTATGGGTGTAGACCGAAATTAGAGTTCCCCACTGAATCAATAAAAGGTTGCAATTCATACTCCATATTAATGGCTGGGAGACCGGAGAACATTAAACATTTAACACCCAAGTTTGGAAGATCTTTTAAACAGCGACTAAAGTAATCTTGAGGAGGAAGAATTAGTCTCCATTCCTACAGGGGGAACAATGAAGATCAATCATTCAGGGAGATTTCATATGTATTGCCCCTCCAGGCTTTCTGTTCTGCTCCCATGAACCCCTGCTCAGTTGTGTAAAGTACTTAAGTAAAAATACTTTAAAGTACTACTTAAGTAGTGTTTGGTGTATCTGAACATTACTATTTATTTTTTCACAACTTTTACTTTTACTTCACTACATTCCTAAAGAAAATAATGTACCTTTTACTCTATACATTTATCCTGACACCCAAAAGAACTCATCACATTTAGAATGCTTAGCAGGATGGGAAAATGCTTCATTTGTATATGACGGCTGAGTGTTGAAGTGTGCCCCTGGCTATCTGTAAAAAAAAAAAAAATGGTGCTGTTTGCTTAATATAAGCAATTTGAAATTATTTATACTTTTACTTTTGATAAAATTGTGCCGTTTGGTTAATGTAAGCAATTTGAAAGGATTTTACTTTTTACCCTTTTTTCGTGATATCCAATTGGTAGTTAGTCTTCACTGCAACTCCCGACTCTGGAGAAGCGAAGTCCGAGAGCTTCTTGACACACTGTACGCTTAACCCAAAAGCCAGCAGCACCAATGTGTCAGAGGAAACACCATCCAGCTGACGACCGTAGTCAGCTTGCAGGCGCCCGGCCCGCCACAAGGAGTCACTAGAGTACGATGGGACAAGGGAATTCCAGCCAGCCAAACCCTCCCCTAACCTGGACGACGCTGGGCCAATTGTGGCGGCCTCATGGGTCTCCCGGTCACAGCCAGCTGTGACACAGCCTGGGATCGAATTCGGGTCTGTAGTGATGCCTCAAGCACTGCGATGCAGTGCCTTAGTCCGCTGCGCCATTCAGGAGGCCCTTTCTTTTCATACTTCAATATATTTAAAACAAAATACTTTTAGACTTTTACTCAAGTAGTATTTTACTGGGTGACTTTTACTTGAGTAACTTTCTATTAAGGTATCTTAACTTTTACTCAAGTATGACAATTGTGTACTTTTTCCACACTTTGCCGATGATCCTGTATTCACGTCAACTCAGTGTCCTGGAGCATGCTTCCACAGGCTCCCCGCAGCACTGGGAGGAAGAGGAAGAAGCAATCAGTGGAGTAGAGAGACACTTCATCTACTGAGGCCATAAAGACCATTAAGACCAAGGTAGGTGAAATTGGAAACAAACTCCATCTATAAATATTAAAATGTACTGTGTGTGTGCATGTGTGTTTTATGTTTTTTAAGTAGACTGCCGTGAAAATGCCAAGCACATACCAACACAAAACGCTTAACACTGGCTTAACCATAGGATTCTGAGAGTAATTTTCAGCAAAATCTCTTAATACGTGGCCTAAATATAAAATTGGAGATAATGGAATATGATGCATTGTAATATGCATACATAGCATTCATAGACACCATGTTACCAGATCACGCCCCAATCAGAGAGCGAGTGGTGGAAGGAAGGAAGTTTGGACTGTTGTTATCCTGAAAGCTGGTTATGGTTGTTGGCCAACACCAGAAAGGAAAACCCTGCAGACTGTGTACTCATCCCTCATTTGTTGGAATAGATCACGCTCCATAATAGTGGTGCCAATAAAGCCATCTGTCCTCAGGCTATAAATGGGTACAAGAGGAAAGGGCTGCATGGTTTATGTGTGATATGTACAGAAACATGCTGATTAGGGATGTGCCGATTAACGGATAAATCTTAATCAGGCATGTCAGTTTATAGATCAGATGCACTGCATAATGTGTTATTTCACTTTTGAGAGTATTTTGCTTGAATATGGGGTTAAACATTATATTTAAAAAATCTGTATATATATACACTCATATGCTCTACAATTAAGGAATACCCTTCTCTTCCATCCTCATGACAAATGTACCTCAGAACCAGTCAGATCAGAAATACTGACAACACTATGGTTTCCCAATCATGGCTTGTGAGCATAATGATGAGTTTGGAAAAGAATGTGGTTGAGAGTGTTCCAGATTTGGCCACCAGATGGGGGCAGAAGGCAGTGAATACCACACAGTTTGGCTCTTCTTTTGGCTCTCCTACGGCTATAATGGGTTTTTACATACTTTTCCATTGATATATTGTAAAAATGTGCATGTCTCTTATCCTCATACTCAAACCTTTAGCTGTAATTAGCATGATGGTTTGCACCATCATGCTTAGAAACCAGGTCTCCTAACAAAAATCAATAATGAATGTGAATTTATACACACTTTACTTAAGGGTTACACACATCTTAAGGGTCCAATGCAGCCATTTTTATCAAATAATTTCTGGGTAAAATTAAGTACCTTACTGTGATTGTTTTCAAATACAATTTGCAAAAATAAACAAAAATTGCTTAAAGGCGAATACACATTTCTTAAGCAAGAATGTTACAAGGACTGTCTGGAAGTGGTCTGATTAGGGAGGGGAAAACTGAAAATTAGAGCGCTTTGGAACGGTCTTTCTTATTGGTCTATTGACTAATTTACCACCTGTTGATGTCACCAGGCAGGGAAAAACTCCATCCAACCAAAATAGGCAGGTACTTTTTTAATTTGTAAGAGCTGTTTGAAAAGATGATCTACATTCTCTAACACATTTGTTTTGACTGCACTGGGCCTTTCAGTGTAAGCATAAACATTTTAATATTCCAGGAAACCTGGTATCTGGGTTTGATTGAATAGCCTATGGTCCAGTCAGAGGGCCTCTATCTAAATGTTTTTATAAACAATGGAATTCAGAGACATTTCTCCAAACCACAGCTCTTTTATTTTAGTACAACTGGTGATGGAAAATGCTGAGAAGCAAGAGTGCAATGTTCTTAAATAAAACGAGAGAATTATGTTCATTTGCATAATCTGAAAGTCCTTCTGTGTAATCAGTGGCCGCATCATCAGCATTATTCTGTAATGGATGAATATTGAACTCAGGGATTTGAGCTCTGCAGAAATGAGGATCTCAAATTACATCTAGACTGATTGTTTTTCTTCTATTTATTGGAAGTAAACTAAATGTGTTGTACCAGGATGAGTAGTCAAATCACTGTACTGTATATATTGTACAATGCACTGCACTTTAGCAATAAAATGTTGTGCTTTTGTGATAGCTACTGCACCAGTCAAAAGTTTGGACACCTACTCATTCAAGGGTTTTTATTTACTTTTACTATTTTCTACATTGCAGAATAATAGTGAAGACATAAACTATGAAATACCACATATGGAATAATATAGTAACCAAAATAGTGTTAAACAAATCTAAATATATTTGAGATTCTTCAAAGTAGCCACCATTTGCCTTGATGACATCTTTGCATACGTTTGGCATTCTCTCGACCAGCTTCATGAATGCATTTCAATTAACAGGTGTGCCTTGTTAAGTTAGTTTGTGGAATTTCTTTCCTTCTTAATGCGTATGAGCCAATCCAGTTGTGTTGTGACAAGGTAGGGTTGGTATACAGAAGATAGCCCTATGTGGTAAAAGACCAAGTCCATATTATGGCAAGAACAACTCAAATAAGCAAAGAGAAACAACAGTCTATCATTACATTAAGACATGAAGGTCAGTCAATATGGAACATTTCAAGTACTTTGAAAGTTTCTTCGAGTGTAGTCGCAAAAACCATCAAGCACTATGATGAAACTGGCTCTTATGAGGATCGCCACAGGAAAGGATGACCCAGAGTTACCTCTGTTGTAGAGGATAAGTTCATTAGAGTTACCAGCCTCAGAAATTGCATCCCATAAAAATGCTTCACAGAGTTCAAGTAACAGACACATCTCGACATCAACTGTTCAGAGGAGGCTGCGTGAATCAGGCCTTCATGGTCAAATTTCTGCAAAGAAACCACTACTTAAGAACACCAATAATAAGAAGAGACTTGCTTGGGCCAAGAAAAACGAGCAATGGACATTAGACCGGTGGAAATCTGTCCTTTGGTCTGATGAGTCCAAATTTGACATTTTTGGTTCCAACCGCGTGTCTTTGTGAGACGCAAAGTAGGTGAACGGATGATCTCCGCATGTGTGGTTCCCACCGTGATGCATGGAGGAGGAGGTGTGATGGTGTGGGGGTGCTTTGTTGGTGACACTGTCTGTTGGTAACACTGTCTGTTAGAATTTGAGGCACACTTAACAGCCATGGCTACCACAGCATTCTGCAGAGATTATGCCATCCCATCTGGTTTGCACTTATTCCCGCTATCATTTGTTTTTTCAACAGGACAATGACCCAACGCACCTCCAGGCTATGTAAGGGCTATTTGACCAAGAAGGAGCGTGATGGAATGCTGCATCAGATGACCCGGCATCCACAATCACCTGACCTCAACCCAATTGAGATAGTTTGGAATGAGTTGGACCGCAGACTGAAGGAAAAGCAGCCAACAGGTGCTCAGCATATGTGGGAACTCCTTCAAGACTGTTGGAGAAGTATTCCTCATGAAGCTGGTTGAGAGATTACCAAGAGTGTGCTAAGCTGTCATCAAGGCAAAGGGTGGCTACTTTGAAGACTCTAAAATATATTTTATGATTCTTTGGAAGGCAAGAAGGGTTTTTTATTATTAAGGGTTTTTCATACCCTTCTGCAAATAACCCTTTTAGAATCATTTTTTTCTGAGTGTAGGATAGCCTACCAATATATATTAGAGGGGCATATGCACATTCTATAGATATAGGTACCATTTACTACAAATCAGCCCTTTTTTAATAGCTCTTTCTATTCTGTTTCTAAAGGCAAGAATGTACTTCTCTTGGGGATAGAAGTGAAAAAGTTGCCTTGATCTTCTGGATGCTCAGTTTTACATTGTGCCATTTGAAATTCACTCTTGAGGCAATGCAACATTTATAAAACACCCGGCTCAAATGTGTATTCTTAAGAGTGGCAAGCCAAGATGAAATACCAATGTTTCAGTACACATTATTCACTATTAATGTACAGTACATTCGGAAAGTATTCAGACCCCTTCCCTTTTTCCACATTTTGTTATATTAGTCTTATTCTAAAATGGATTAAACAAAATAAAAAATACTGCATAATGACAAAGCAAAAACAGGTTTTTAGAAATGTTTTCAAATAAAAATCTGAAATACTTTATTTACCTAACTATTCAGACCCTTTGCTATAAGATTTGAAATTGAGCTCATGTGCATCCTGTTTCCATTGATCATCCTTGATGTTTCTACAACTTCATTGGAGTCCACCTGTGGTAAATTCAATTGATTGAACATAATTTGGAAAGGCACACGCCTGTCTATATAAGGTCCCACTGTTGACAGTGCATGTCAGAGCAAAAACTAAACCATGAGGTCGAAGGAATTGTCTGTAGAGCTCCAAGACAGAATTGTGTCAAGGCACAGATCTGGGGAAGGGTACCAAAAAATGTCTGCAGCATTGAAGGTCCCCAAGAACACAGTGGCCTACATCAGTCTTAAATGGAACCACCAAACTCTTCCTAGAGCTGGCCGCTGAGCAATCGGGGGAGAAGGGCCTTGGTCAAGGAGGTGACCAAGAACCTGATGGTCACTCTGATTGAGCTCCGGAGTTCCTCTGTGGAGATGCGAGAACCTTCCAGAAGGACAACCATCTCTGCAGCACTCCACCAGTCAGGCCTTTATGGTAGAGTGGCCAGACGGAAGCCACTCCTCAGTAAAAGGCACATGACAGCCCGCTTGGAGTTTCCCAAAAGGCACCTAAAGGACTCTGGCAATGAGAAACAATGTTCTCTGGTCTGATGAAACCAAGATTGAACACTTTGGCCTGAATGCCAAGCTTCACGTCTGGAGGAAACCTGGCACCATCCCTATGGTGAAGCATGGTGGTGGCAGCATCATGTTCAGGACCTCAGACTGGGTCAAAGGTTCACCTTCCAACAGGACAATGACCCTAAGCACACAGCCAAGACAACGCAGGAGTGGCTTCGGGACAAGTCTCTGAATCCCCTTGAGTGGCTCAGCCAGAGCCCGGTCTTGAACCTGATTGAACATCTCTGGAGAGACCTTAAAATAGCTGTGAAGCAACGCTCCCCATCCAACCTGACAGAGCTTGAGAGGATCTGCAGAGAAGAATGGGAGAAACTCCCCAAATACAGGTGTGCCAAGCTTGTAGCATCATACCCAAAAGTTTTTCAACAAAGTACTGAGTAAAAGCTCTGAATACTTATGTAAATATTTCAGTCGTTTTTTTTGCAAAATTTTCAGAAAACCTGTTTTTGCTTTGTCATTATGGGGTATTGTCATTATGGGGCTCGAGAGTGGTGCAGTGGTCTAAGGCACTACATCTCAGTACAAGAGGTGTCACTGCAGTCTCTGGTTCAGGCTGAATCTAGCCTGCATCACATCCGGCTGTGATTGAGAGTCAAATAAGGCGGTGCACATTTGGCCCAGCGTAGACCGGTTTTGGCTGGGCTAGGCTGTCATTGTAAATAAGAATGTGTTCTTAAATGACTTACCTAGTTTAAAATTATTATTATTATTTTTTTTTAATCTGTAGATTGATGAAGGTAAAAAAAATGATTTAATACATTTTAGAATAAGGCTTTCATGTAACAAAATGTGGAAAAAGTCAAGGGGTCTGAATCCTTTCGTATGTACTGCATGCAGACTATTTCATTCCTGTATTGTAATCTACCAGAGGGGTAGACGCATTATTTCATTACATAACATTTTATGAATCTCATCTAATGAAACTATGTTGAAACTGGGACTGCGATGACGGCAATGTAGCAACATTCTCTATACCATTGTGTTGTGACTAGTAATTTCAGCGTTACTAATGACAAGTATAACCCAGAAGGATGAGCCTATGTACTTTATTTGCAGAAAAGGTTTTTCATCAGAGCTCATTCTACAAAACATGCAATGTGATGCTGAATACAAATTTCTCTGTTTTCCCACAAGGGGTTATTTTAGTGTTTGTCTGGAATCTCCTCTAGTCACATTAGTCTGAATTATTTTGTATCCAGACTCTCACACCACACCACTGCAGAATGGCTGTTGTACAGCCAGACCAGTAGATGGCTTCTTCTCTTTACTTGGAGTAACTTCTAATTAAGGATAACTAATGACTCACTATCCTACCATGGTGATGGCTTATCTTTGGTTATGTTGAGAAATGCATTACATTTATGTTGCTTGTTTCAGAAGTGATATTTACATTTGATTGACGCATTCAGAAGTTATGTCTTCTACATAATATTCATGTATATTTGAAGATCGGCCATGATGTATTTTAAAAGGCTACTTTTCAACCTAATTGGCTGAATGGTGCTCTGTAGGCTTTTTAACTCAAACACTGCACACATTTCCTTACCGAAGGAAAATAATCAGAGGATAAGAATCAGAGGAAGGGGTCCCCCTCAGAGAATAGTCTGAATTCAATGTATGAAAGCAGAAATTGGCTAAATGTCACATTCAGTTGTATATTGTATAGGTCAAAATAGTGTTGATTGTTTGGTATAAAGCTGAAAAGATTTCCCTGAAGGTATTGTGACATGATGAAGGATGTTGAAGAGACACATAGATAATAGCTCCCCCCTCAATGTTGCTTTTTAGGTAAACCATAAGAGAGGACACACACCAGAGCGACTGACCGTGTGTCTCTCCTATTGGGGAGGGGGTAAAAGGGAATACATCAATAAAGTAACCTACATAAAACGTATCTGAGTAATTATTTTCTCTTGTCATCCAAATGATTTGGTTGCATAACTGTCAGATAGGCTAGGTTATTAAAATGATGAGCACTGCTTTATTCTTCCTCCACATAATCATCCAATCGAATTACTCCCTCCCCCACCTCAAGTACAATTACGTGATATGTGACGTTACAAAATGCGGAGGAGGGCGCTGGGCAGGGACCACTTGGACCAAAGAGGAATCAACGCGATTTCATTTCAACGCAGAAACAACACATTTAGTCGGTAGTGGACCCGGGCGCCTTGCCGAAGCCGAGCCCATTGTATGCTTTTGACAGAGCAGCCAAAGAAAACCGTTCGATTAATTAAACCATTAAAAGGGACCGAATAGCCCAGAAAAGGAGTGTCTAGAGGTAGGCATTGCGGTTTGTGATCTCCGGAAAAGGGCAGGACACGGCCAAAGCGAAAGCGCCCAGTAGCCTATAGCTTATAACGGAAAATGAACCACATTCAAGTTTTGATAGTATGAATAAGAACCGCGTTTTGTTGCAATTGGTGACCAACTATTGATGAGTCTGTGCAATCTCGTTTTCAGACAACTTGCTAGTTCCCGCGGAATTCTTTTGATCACATCGTTTTTAACTCCTAGAATAGGGGTCTATTCATTTGCTTTCCTATTGTAAAGACTTACTTGTTCAAACCAAGATGAATTTCCAATCGGGGTCGGTGTCCGGTATCGCGCAGCAGTCTCAACCAGCCATGCCCACCCCAGGCACGGTCCCAGCGCCCGTTCCTGTACCAGTACCCCAGTCCATCCCGTCCCAGTTCGGATCAGGATCATCCGGAGGCTCCGGGCAGGGTCAGTTCGGTTCGGGGACAGTATCAGGACAGGCTTCCCAGGCCGGCCAACAAGGCAACCAGCAGTTTGTTTTGTCCAACTCGGCAGCCATCCGGGCTGAGATCCATCGGTTCGAATCGGTCCACCCGAACATTTACTCAATCTACGACCTGATCGAACGCATCGATGACATGGCCCTGCAGAACCAGATCCGAGAACATGTGATCTCTATTGAAGGTGAGTAGGAGGGATAAAAAGCTAGTGTGGTTCTCAGCAATTGTCACAAGTAGGCAACTTGCAATGTAACCCCCAAGTCGGTCATCTCCTCTGATGGGCAATGGCAACATGGTCTCCATGGAGGTAGTCTTCAGCTCATTGTTTGGTGACAACAATCTCACTTTCTGTGAGGCTCAGCGCAGGAACGTCCTAGGATGTGTTTAGGAAATAACATTGCAAATGCAATCATTCATCATGCAAGGGCTAGCCTACTGTAATCTATCATACAGGCAGATAAATTAATATTCCATATGCCTGAATTTTCTGATGTCATGCGAGGTGAATATAAAACCCTTGCTCAGTGCTCCTGTGTTGAACCACCATTTCTTTGTGCGTTTCTTATTTTATTGCTTCTTATATTGGCACATCATAGAATATGCCCTAGTAGTAGTGCTTATGACACAGTAGGCCTTCACAGGGAAATATACTTCACAGCTGAATAACAACAAAAACATGCATAGATATGCATTGATTTGCTGTACATTGAAATCTGAGTTCAGTAGCCTACAGATTTGCATAAAGACGCCTCACTGCAGCACACATTATTTCTCTCAAATACCAAGCAGTATCCCATATAACCTAACAGTAAGAACACCTATTTCTTAAAAGATGCCACTCAAACTGTACTCTGCATCACCTGTGACATAGTGGTTTAGATTCTGTACATCACACTTTAAGCTCTGGCGAGACACCTAGATCTAATGCACGTTTCCACCACCACTCTATCCATTTCCAAAGGTTTAAATTCGGCTCATTGACTTAAATCCTCATTTGGATTTAGAGATTAATTCTCACACTCATGTTTAAGGATTTAAGATAAAGAGCTGGTCTTAGTGGCGGGAAAGTCTTGTGCTAACATCAAGTGTTTACCAATGTATTTTGTTACTTGCATAGGAGACTGAAAGGAAAAGTAGTCAGAGTTCAAAGCAGAGGGGGGTGGTAGTACCTGTAACATGAGCCATTATCTAGTGAAATGACCCACACAGGTCGTTGTCATAAGAGGAACTGTGAACAAACCTAAGAGGAAAAGTAGTCTATTGTGTGACCATGTGAAAGCCAGTTCACTTCCACCAACAGTGAATTCTCATGTCTCAGACAGTGTAACGGTACATTTTTTTTAAATCATAAAAAAAAAAAATTCTAGGCAAGTCGGTTAAGAACAAATTCTTATTTACAATGACCACCAAACCCGGACGACGCTGGGCCAATTGTGTGCCGCCCTATGGGACTCTCTTTTTTTTATTTTATATATTTTTTTATTTTACCCCCTTTTTCTTCCCAATTTTTGTGGTATCCAATTGTTAGTAATTACTATCTTGTCTCATCGCTACAACTCCCGTACGGGCTCGGGAGAGACGAAGGTCGAAAGCCATGCGTCCTCCGAGACACAACCCAACCAAGCTGCACTGCTTCTTAACACAGCGCGCCTCCAACCCGGAAGCCAGCCGCACCAATGTGTCGGAGGAAACACCGTGCACCTGGCTACCTTGGTTAGCGCACACTACGCCTGGCCCGCCACAGGAGTCTCTGGACAAGGATATCCCTACCGGCCAAACCCTCCCTAACCCGGACGACGCTAGGCCAATTGTGCGTCGCCCCACGGACCTCCCGGTCACGGCCGGCTGCGACAGAGCCTGGGCGCGAACCCAGAGTCTCTGGTGGCACAGCTAGCGCTGCGATGCAGTGCCCTACACCAGTGCAGTGTCCTATTTACAATGACCACCAAACCCCTACTGATGCTGTGCCAATTGTGTGCCGCCCTATGGGACTCTCAATCACGGCCGGATGTGATACAGCCTGAATTCGAACCAGGGACTGTAGTGATGCCTCTTGCACTGAGATGCAGTGCCTTAGACCGCTGCGCCACTCGGGAGCTCTAACATAATAAATGCATTGGAGCAACACTGTTATTCACAGGTATAAACGTATCAACAGAGCAGCAAGGGAACAGGTAGAATAGGTTGTGTTGTCTAACCTACACAGAAAACAATATCTGTACCATTATGCTGACTTGTTAGAATGATGCATACTCTATATTGAGTATACAAAGCATTAAAAACAGCTGCTCTTTCCATGACAGACTGACCAGGTGAAAGCTGTGATCCCTTATTGATGTCACTTGTTAAAGCCACTTTAAGAGACCGGTTAAATAATCATTTTTAAGCCTCAAGACAATTGAGACATGGATTGTGTAGGTGTGCCATTCAGAGGGTGAATGGGTAAGACAAAAAATGTGTCTTTGAATGGGGTATGGTAGTAGGTGATCGACACACCGGTTTGTGTCAAGCACTGCAACGCTGTTGAGTTTTTCACGCTCAACAGTATCCTATGTGTATCAAGAATGCTCCACCACCCAAAGGACATCCAGCCAAGTTGACACAACTGTGGGAAGCGTTGGCGTCAACATGGGCCAGCATCCCTGTGGAACGCGTTGGACACCGTGTAACTCAATATTAGGAAGGTGTTCCTTTGTACACCCAGTGTATTTGCAGTTGTATGGGTTTGATAACTATTGAGTAGAGGTGCAGTTAACATAATTAAATATTAGATTAGGTACTCTGTTTGTTCTCACCAACTGGAACCATGTTTCCATCAGATTTAACCTCCAAGTTACTTCACTATGCCGTCTTTAAATGGCAGACAATGACCTCACTTTTTCTCAAGGCGTGTTTTAAGAGATTCTGAGAAACTTCTTCTTAGTAGCAGCTCTACTCAGGCGTGAGCCATTAGCGCTGAATGAGATATGTTCCCTTGGTGTGGGTACGTGATGAGGACTATGACCTGTGCCTCGTACCATCATAACATTCACTGTGGTTGACACAGCAGTGTTTCAGCGACTGGGGTTGATCCTGTAGTATTTGTTATGGATGTGATAAGATAAGTCTCCTTTTAGGCTTTGAGGAATAGCACCGACTTGTTCTGATGCAAATGATTACATCATTTTGTCAATGAATGCGAGGCTTTATGCAATGGCTGAATATGGAAACACTAGAGGCTTTTATGTTGTCCTCTTAAAAAATGCAGAATATTTGTTTTAATGAGGATGAGCAGTTTTCTGGTTCACTGCCAGATCAGAGTGTGTGACACAAATTAGGAAAAAACATTTCCCCTTTTAAAATCCGATCATTTTAGATTGTTCAATTATACAAAAAAATAATTAGCCTGAAATGAAAGACAGTTATGTTTCTTCCCCAGGCAAGGCAAGTTATTTATTTGTTTTAGTGTACCTTATGACCAAGTCCAATGCCCCAAAACAATGAACATCTATTTGTATTTTTCTCAGCAAGCTCCCCATTTTTAGATGCATTCATATTTGACATGTATTTTAGCTCTCTTATTAATGTCCCCATTGCAGAAAGCCTGAAGAGCTGCAACAGGAGACATTAGTGTAGTCGACAAGACTTCACCTGTACTGTAGGACTGCACGTTCCCCTTCGATCTTGCTTCATTGCAGTCTCTGTTGCTAAGAAACCAATGGATCTCATGCCTTCAGTTGAAAATACTAGAGAGAGAATAACAATTCTATGCCAACAGAAAAAGGCAGCCTCTGTCGAACATATCTTCTTCTGTGTGAATCGTTAGGGGTTTTACCCGTTGGAAAACACCAACGATTCTTTGAGACAGATCATCGGGAGTAGTGATAATACTAGGTGAGGTTTCTCTTCTCACCACTCCCTTCACAGTAATGTTTGATATGCCAAGCACCAGTTTGTCTCAGTGAGCAAATTTACTGCAATCAGAAGAACCCGAGACAAAGGAGCAGCAGGAGCTTGTTTATTTGTTGTGGGTGATCAATGTTTTATTGATTTTTAGAAAATACAGAATAACCAATGCTTTTGACCGTCATACAAACAATGTAGTGCAGAAGACGTGGTGTATAATGACCCTTTGTTTAATATAAATGTTTTAACTTATTTGTTTACAGCTCACTGTCTGATATAACTGCTTGAATATTGCCACATTTTCTGGTGTAGAGGAACATGACAAGCTATGAATGTGACTTTGAGAACCGGGGTATGCACAGTACCAAGCGTGTCAAGGGGAAGAACAAAATGTGCCTTTTTGTTGGAAGTATTTGTGAAAGATTCCATGCTAGGGTCCACCCTGACCACGTATGTAAGAGAAGTTCCATAGATTTAGATGGAACACTTAACATTAACCTCTCCAACCTGTGTGTGTCTCTTAGAGGGGTTAGGATCAAAGCAGAAGATGAATTTGGGTCTGTTTCTGGTTGTCAATAACTAAACATGACCAAATGGTTCCTTGTCCCTTACAGTATTACAGGAGGGCAGAGAGAAAATCATGTGCAGTAGAATCTGAATCAGATCGGTCGATCATTCAAATGTCCTCCATTTGACTTCTGGGCCTTGTTTCTTATCCAATTAAAAGAGGAGATTACTTATTCATTGTTTAATGTTTCTTTAGTTAACTGATTATTCGTATTATGCTAATATTAAGCTGATAATCATTAAGCAAGATGATATTAAATCAAATCAAAGTTTATTTGTCACGTGCGCCGACAACCTTACAGTGAAATGCTTACTTACAGGCTCTAACCAACAGTGCAAAAAAGGTATTAGGTGAACAATAGGTAGGTAATGAAATAATAGAAACAGTAAAAAGACAGTGAAAAATAAATAACAGCAGTGAGGCTATATACAGGCACCGGTTAGTCGTGCTGATTGAGGTAGTATGTACATGTAGATATACATGTAGATAGTTTCAAGAGGGGGAATAGGCTTTGTCGTGCCCTCTTCACGACTGTCTTGGTGTGTTTGGACCATTCTAGTTTGTTGGTGATGTGGACAGCAAGGAACTTGAAGCTCTCAACCTGCTCCATTACAGCCCCGTCGATGAGAATGGGTGTGTGCTTGGTCCTCTTTTTTTCTGTAGTCCACAATCATCTCCTTAGTCTTGGTTATGTTGAGGGAGAGGTTGTTATTCTGGCATCACCCGGCCAGGTCTCTGACTTCCTCCCTATTGGCTGTCTCGTCGTTGTCGGTGATCAGGCCTTCCACTGTTGTCTACAAACTTAATGATGGTGTTGGAGTTGTGCCTGGCCATGCAATCGTGGGTGAACAGGGAGTACAGGAGGGGACTGAGCACGCACCCCTGAGGGGCTCCAGTGTTGAGAATCAGCGTGGCAGATGTGTTGCTGCCTACCCTCACCACCTGAGGGCGGCCCGTCAGGATGTTTAGGATCCAGTTGCAGAGGGAGGTGTTTAGTCCCAGGATCCTTAGCTTATTGATGAGCTTTGAGGGTACTATGGTGTTGAACGCTGAGCTCTAGTCAATGAATAGCATTCTCACGTAGCTATTCCTTATGTCCAGGTGGGAAAGGGCAGTGTGGAGTGCAATAGAGATTGCATCATCTGTGGATGTGTTTGGGTGGTATGCAAATTGGAATGGGTTTATGGTTTAATGTGAGCCATTACCAGCCTTTCAAAGCACTTCATGGCTACAGACGTGAGTGCTACGGGTCTGTAGTCATTTAGGGAGGTTGCCTTCGTGTTATTGGGCACAGGGACTATGGTGGTCTGCTTGAAACATGTTTGTATTACAGACTCCATCAGGAACATGTTGAATATGTCAGTGAAGACACCTACCAGTTGGTCAGCACATTCCCGGAGCACACAATCTGGTAATCCGCCTGGCCCCGCAGCCTTGTGAATGTTGACCTGTTTGAAGGTCTTACTCACGTCGGCTATGGAGACCGTGATCCCACAGTCATCTGGAACAGCTGATGCTCTCATGCATACCTCAGTGTTGCTTGCCTGGAAAGCGAGCATAGAAGTGATTTAGCTCGTCTCTTAGGCTCGCGTCACTGGGCAGCTCGCGGCTCTGCTTCGCTTTTGTAGTCTGTAATAGTTTGCAAGCCCTGCCACATAAAACGAGCGTCGGAGCCAGTGTAATACATTCAATCTTAGCCCTGTGTTGACGCTTTGCCTGTTTGATGGTTAACCGGAGGGCTTTGGAGGGTTTCGTATAAGCTTTCAGGTTAGAGTCCCGGACCTTGAAAGCGGCAGCTCTCCCCTTTAGCTCAGTGCGAATGTTGCTTGTAATCCATGGCTTCTTTTTAGGGTATGTTCGTACTAGAGGTCGACTGATTAATCGGAATGGCCGATTTAATTAGGGCCGATTTTCAAGTTTTCATAACAATTGGAAATCGGTATTTTTGAGTTCCGATTATTAAAAATAATAAATAAATAAATACATATATATTATTATTATTATTTTTTAGTACCTTTTATTTAACTAGGCAAGTCAGTTAAGAACACATTCTTATTTTCAATGACGGCCTAGGAACTGTGGGCTAACTGCCTTGTTCAGGGGCAGAACGACAGATTTCCACCTTGTCAGCTCAGGGGTTCCAATCTTGTAACCGCACAGTTAATTAGTCCAACGCTCTAACCATTGCACTCCACGAGTAGCCTGCCTGTTATGCGAATGCAGTAGAAGCCAAGGTAAATTGCTAGCTAGCATTAAACTTATCTTATAAAAAACTATTAATCATAATCACTAGTTATAACTACTAATCCAGTTTAGCAGGCAATATTAACCAGGTGAAATTGTGTCATTTCTCTTGCGTTCATTGCACGCAGAGTCAGGGTATATGCAACAGTTTGGGCTGCCTGACTCATTGCAAACTAATTTGCCAGGATTTTACATAATTATGACATACATTGAAGGTTGTGCAATGTAACAAGAATGTTTAGACTTAGGGATGCCACCCGTTAGATAAAATACCGAACGGTTTCGTATTTCACTGAAATAATAAACGTTTTGTTTTCGAAATGATAGTTTCCGGATTTGATCATATTAATGACCTAAGGCTTGTATTTCTGTGTGTTATTATGTTATAATTAAGTCTGACTGAGCAGCAGCAGGCCTGTAATCATTCATTCAAACAGCACTTTTGTGCGTTTTGCCAGCAGATGTTTATGACTTCATGCCTATCAGCCTAATGGCTGGTGTAACCAATGTGAAATGGCTAGCTAGTTAGCTGGGTGTGCGCTAATACTGTTTGAAACTTCACTCGCTTTTAGATTTTGAGTAGTTATTCCCCTTGCGCTGCAAGGGCTGAAGCTTTTGTGGAGCGATGGGTAACGATGCTTTGAGTGTGGCTGTTGTCGTTGTGTTCCTGGTTCGAGCCCAGGTAGGGGCGAGGAGGGGGACGGAAGCTATACTGTTACACTGGCAATACTATAGTGTCTATAAGAACATCCAATAGTCAAAGGTATATGAAATACAAATGGTATAGAGAGAAATAGTCATATAAATACTATATTAACTACAACCTAAAACCTCTTATCTTGGAATATTGAAGTCTCATGTTAAAAGGAACCACCAACTTTCATATGTTCTGAGCTAGGAACTTAAACGTTAGCTATTTTACATGGCACATATTTTTACATGGCACATAATACTTTCTTCTCCAACACTTTGTTTTTGCATTATTTAAACCAAATTGAACATGTTTCATTATTTATTTGAGGCTAAATTAATTTTTATTGATGTTTTATATTAAGTTAAAATAAGTGTTAATTCAGTATTGTTGTAATTGTCATTAAATCGGACGATTTTTAAAATTTGTAATAATCTTTTTTGGTCCTCCAATAATCGGTATCGGCGTTGAAGAATCATAATCGGTAGACCTCTTGTTCGTACAGTTATTGTGGGGACGACATCATTGATACACTTATTGGTAAAGCCAGTGGTTTACTCCTCAATGCCATCGGAAGAATCCCGGAACATGTTCTTGTCAGTGCTAGCAAAACACTCCTGTAGTTTAGCATCTGCTTCATCTGACCACTTTTTTATAGACCGAGTCACTGGTTCTTCCTGCTTTAATTTTTACTTGTAAGCCGGAATCAGGAGGATAGATTTACCAAATGGAGGGCGAGAGAGCTTTGTACACATCTGTGTGTGGAGTACAGGTGATCTGGAATTTTTTTCCCCTCTGGTTGCACATTTAACATGTTGGTAGAACTGATTTAAGTTTCCCTGCATTAAAGTCTCTGGCCACTAGGAGCGCCGCCTCTGGGTGAGCGATTTCTTGTTTCCTTATTTGCTTATACAGCTGACTGAGTGCTGTCTTAGTGCTAGCATCTGTCTGTGGTGGTAAATAAACAGCCACGAAAGTATAGATGAATACACTCTCTTGGCAAATAGTGTTTGCATTTCATCACACGATACTCTACTTCAGGCGAGCAAAATCTAGAGACTTCCTTAGATGTCGTGCACCAGCTGTTTACAAATATGCACAGACAGCCCCCCGTCGTCTTTACGGAGTGTGCTGTTCTATCTTGCTGGTGCAGCGTATATCCCGCTAGCTGAATATCCATGTCGTCATTCAGCCACGTTTCCGTGAAACATAAGATATTACAGTTTTTGATGTACTTTTGGTAGGATATTCGTGATCGTGCCTCGTTTATTGTCCAATGATTGCACGTTGGTGATATTACATCCCCTCTGTGTAATTTATTTGTTTTAAAGAGCGGGGAAACTGGCCATTCAGATAAAATACACAATCTCAGATGTGACTGAGATTTTTATAGGTCCAAGGCTGGGAAGAGAAGCTTGTTATTTTTTAAACAGTGTCATTCACACTGCATAGCCTCAATGGTATTACCGGTAGGCCGGATTTGAATGAGGGCATGCCTGTTTTAGGAAGAAAAGTGTACAAGTAAAATCTAGATCAGTGTGATAGAAGCAGCTCTTCGCCGATTATTTCTGTGTTATATTTAGCCAGTCATTCCAATGAGGACCAGGGTTGTGTTCCATTAACAAGGCTTGCTCTTGGGAACATGGCTCCTTTCATTTGGTGATGAAGGCTGTTGTAATTGTTACCCTCATTTATGTTTTTACATTAAACTTTTACAGTTCAGTTTGGAGAAGATTTGACTGTCAGTCTTGAGTTAACCTAACCCAGCTTTCTTTGATAGAATCTCAGATTTTCACTGTTTTAGTATATGAGGTGTCTTAAGAGGGTGTAGTTGTACAGTAATAAACACAACTGACGCCTGTGGGTGTTGTAATAATCTGTTGTTTATATCATAACATTTATTCATTTGTTTTGATTATTACTATTCATGTACCTCTATGCTTGTTGTTTCAAACTCCTGTTGGCTTCAAGGGACTCACCCAGACACTAACCAATGTCAAGGACAGGCCGGTGGCCTTACCTCCTGAACCCACAGCTGCCCCAGGTAGTGATGCAATATGGGGATCTCGAGCATGGGCTAACAAGACTGCACTCACTTCAGTATTGAGTCCAGCACAATGGCTCATTGTGTACAGAAAATGCTAGAAGAGACAACACAGAGGAGACTGAGAGAGAAGACAGAGAAGATAGAGGAAGACACAGGGGAGCCCAGCCTGCTGCCAGAGTGTGGCACATAACATAAGCTGTCCTCTGGCACAAGCAGCCTGCCTAAACACATCTCTCCTTTAGTCAATTACCATAGTGAACGTAACCTCTCTAGAGGCCCATAAGAACGTAGGGAAGATGTTGCATCTCTCCTTTTTGCTGATTTTTCCTCTACCCTTGAAATGAGAATGAAATGACTAACTGATGTCATATTCAGTGATGCCGATTATTTATATGGGTTTATGGCAAGTGCTGTTTGTATTCTCAATGCTCTCACAGTTGACACACTGCCCATCAGACTGATAATTAAACAGTAAGGCATGCTCCTATGGATTTGGTTTCTCCTCTGGTAGTATGGACACAGTGGTCTGTGTGCCCCAATTAAGGCACCTGTTTCTCCTTTTCACTTACTTTGCACTTGCAAATAACCTTCAGTCATCCACAAAAAAAAACAGTTTTAGGCCCACAACGTTGAGCGGAAATTGAAATTCAAGTGTTTTCTGCACAGGAGCTCTGCTAGGTGGTGGATCGATATTATGGGGGCTAGTATAAGATGTGTGGGAGTTGTGAATAGTTTTTTTCTGGATACTGGTGGGATATGACATCCACAGGTATTGATCAGTATGGAGCATCCTTGTCAAAGCCAAGGCACTGCTGCTACTAGTGTATAAAGAAAACCAGTCCAGTCTATTTCAGTTTGTCATCACAGAACCAGTCATTTTACAAGGGAGTAGAGTGAAAGAGTCAGTCAACTCCACCACCTGCATCTCTTATGAAGTGTTTTAATGTGGAATGTTGTGTTTATAGAGTAGCTGGGAGACTGTTTGCTGGCTCTAAATCTGTACCAAAGTAAAGCCTGCCGTATAAACACATCTGCCTGCCACACTAGGACAACCTGAAATAATCCTGCAGCTTGTTGGATTTCCCATGTATTCAACCTCTGAGAGGAGCACAAACTGGAACAAAATACCGTCATCTTTAGATCACTGGAAGTACAATGTGTCTCTGACTGTTGAAATTTTCTCTTTTTGTTTCTCTGACATTTGACTATTTATTTTGAAATGTTATTTTGTAAATGGACACATTTTCTTTCTCGTTTTAAGGAAGAGGAAAACAAAACCCACAATGCACCTCGTTACTATAGGGTTGACTGGAAGATGGTAGTTGTGTGCTCCTAAGAATGTGACTGCAAAGCTTCCTTTTTCTTCAAAGAGATGTACAGTGCCACACATCCCCAGTCTTTCATACATGTGAACCAATAAAGATTGGAGTGAACACCTGTAAGGTGGATGAAGCCATCATGCCTGTCACCCTTGTGGGGATTGGCTCATTCTACAAAGTGTTCTCTGCTGTTGCTTTTAACTTTTACTTTAGAGAAGAAAATACTAGATCTACGCCAGCAACTGACTATCGACCAACCTAGCAGCACAATGTTGGTTTCTCTGGAGAGAAAACAAGAAAATGAAGACCATTCATCTCTGTTGAATCTTAGAGAACTGTCAAAGATCCCCCTTAATCGTTTTTTTCCATCGAGCCCAGCCTATTGGAACATTTGAATAATTGAATATGGGAGTACAGTAAGCCTTTCCCCCAAGCCTTGACAGATGCATGGGTGGCAGTTGATATGGCGATTGCACACGCCTTGCTCTCCCTTTGTCCCATCGTTACTCTTTGTCCCTTTGTCCCGTCGTTACTCCATACGATTTCACGGCGTCAAAATGCTCATTACATTCATCCCTATTCAGATGATTTCCAACATTCTTTCTGACCTCAGACCCCTACAGTTGTCAGGGATGTGCCAAGCGGCACAGCCAATCACAGGGCATGAATGTGTCTGTGAGGTCGTGGTAGGGCTGCCTATGTGCCCTATGCAGTATCTCTGTGGCTCTGTCGTCCCCTCAGTACTCTCTGCACAAGGCCATTACTGCATAGGTCTTAGTGAATAATGTGATGCAATGCTCCCTCCACAGTAGAATGTCCTCCATTGTTTTGTTGAACAAAGGCTTTCTCTCTCATTGATGGACAGTTTTTTTTTTTATTATTTAAAATTATTATTATTTTTTTATAATCTGGTTTCGACTGTAGAGGGTTGTGGGGAATTGTAAAAAACGTAAAGCTTTTTTGAGACATGTTTCCATCTACTCCATGTCTATGGTAATATTTGATCACACCAGGACAAGAAGCATAATGAATGTGGAGAGGAGCTCTGTGTTACTCCATTCAAAGTGAGTGTTACTCCATTCAAAGTGAGTGTTACTCCATTCAAAGTGAGTGTGATCGTCACAATTACTGTCAATGATACATCATGATGAGAAATGTACCTCTAGAAATTATGTAGAAGGCTTGTCCTTTCAGCACTATCTCTCTGTGCTCTATATAAACAAAAAGAACAGTAATGGATCTTCACTTGACACCTGCAATTACCTTGTCGCCAAAGTTTCGCAGTGGTCAAAATAATTTGTTGTGTTTTCTCAACCCGGCTGTGTTCTATCCGTCCTGATCACATCATGGAAGTACTGTGTCTCCTGCCAGGCCTGCAAGCAGATGGCCACTGACAGAGGAAGGGAAGGGGTGTTGGAAAGCAGTCATTTTTATATTTTTAATTTCACCTTTATTTAACCAGGTAGACCGGCTGAGAACAAGTTCTCATTTACAACTGTGACCTGGCCAAGATAAAGCAACGCAGTGAGATAAAAACAACAACACAGTTACACATAAACAAATGTACAGTCAATAACATACACACAGACACACACATTTTTGTATTGCTATCCTTGTGGGGACAAAATAATTGATTCCCATCCTAAATCTAACCTGAACACCAAACCCCTAACCCCAAAAATATACCTAAAACTAACCCCACTTGTACGAATTGTTCTTGTTTTGCTATCCTTGTGAGGACTTCTGGTACCCATAAGGATAGTTAAACAAAAACACACAGGGTCTCTGGAAGGGGCTCTGATTAGAAAGCAGTGACGGAGGGAGTGAAAGGTTCCAGGCCTCCAAGCCTGCCAGCAGTCCCGTGTCTCACTGTGTGGAGATCTAGACAGGTTGGGATGGGCATGTAGCGGGGAGCTGTGGGGTTATGCTGAACCACAGGGCTCTACTTTACTCAGCCTCTCTGAAGAGAACCTTCAGACTGTGACATTCCTTCCCTTTCCCTCAAGGCCCACCACGTTTTCCTCCTTGATTAGAAAATGCTGGATAAGGGAAACCGAGACGGGAGGTGGCCATAATGTAGAGTAGTATCATGGCCGCATGGGCTAACCTGCTGCTGGTTATTACATTGGAGTCAGGAGTCTGAGTCTGTATCTCCCACTCCTTGAAAGCTAATTGGGAATGTCTATATAAAGGTTGGAGGCCTGGCTGTGGAACTGGGATATTAAATAGAATTTCTTAAATAGCAATTCTAGCACAAGGCCATGTCACAGTTCTTGTGCATCAGTCACTTCTCAAGGACATTTGTGGACAGTTTTGAGTGCTGACATGCCATCAAAAGGGCAATTAATAGCTGGTGGAGTTGTTTTGATGAGTTATGTTGAAGGATGTGAATGGGTTTCTTTCAGGGGTAATGTTCTTGGAGTGTCTTATTGCGCCCTTCACTGCCAGCATTACTAACACCTCAGTGGAGTTGAGTGTGCCACACGGATTTCCGAAAAGGTCTGCTCTCATTTGAAAGTCTCAGTGGAAATTGACAGTCACATTGCCATGAAATGATGAATCTGTTTTCCACCAGAAAGTACAGAGCCAATAGGACTTCCAGTTTCTGCAATACTGACAAAATCATGTGGCATATTGGGTCTTTTGGTATAGTTTCTAGGTTAAATGTGTTGATAATATGGTATAATCCCCCAAGATTTTGCTTTCTTCATGCTTTTGAAATAGAATTAGATGACAATACACTGAACAAAAATATAAACACAACTTGGAAAAATGTCTAAGATTTTACTGAGTTACAGTTCATATAAATAAATCAGTCGACTGAAATGCATTAGGCTCTAATCTATGGATATCACATGACTGGGAATCCATGTATTTAAAAAACAAGACGGTAGGTGTGTGGATCAGAAAAGCAGTCAGTATCTGGTGTGACCACCATTTCCCTCATGAAGAGCGACATCTCCTTCACATAGAGTTGATCAGGCTGTTGATTGTAGCCTGTAGAATGTTGTCCCACTCCTCTTCATTGGCTGTGCAAAGTTGCTGGATATTGGCGGGAACTGGAACACGCTGTCATACACATCGACCGGGTATCCCAAACATACTCAATGGCTGACATGTCTGGTGAGTATGCAGGCCATGGAAGAACTGGGACATTTTCAGCTTCCAGGAGTTGATCACAGATCCTTGTGAAATGTGGCTGTGCATTATCATGCTGAAACGTGAGGTAATAGCAGTGGATGGTCTTCCAGATCTCATCACAGTATCTCAGTGCATTCAAATTGCCTCGATAAAATGCAATTGTGTTTATGCGTGCGCATACCATAATCCCACTGCCACCATGGGGCACTCTGTTCACAACGTTGACATCCGCAAACCACTTGCCCACACGACTCCATACATGCGGTCTACCATCTGCCCGGTACAGTTGAAACCGGGATTAATCCGTGAAGAGCACACTTCTCCAGCATGCCAGTGGCCATCGAAGGTGAGCATTTGCCCCAGTTGCGATGCTGAACTGCAGTCAAGACCCTGGTGAGGACAACGAGCACGCAAATGAGCTTCCCTGAGACGGTTTGAGCAAAAATTCTTCAGTTGTGCATAGGGCTGTTGCGGTGACTGCATTACCGCCACACTGGCATTCATGACCACAGAAAAATTATATTTGACCGTTGAATCATGGTAATCTCCTTTTTATGCACTCTTGACATGTTAGTAGTACCCAACTTGCTTACAATCATCAGGTCGCTGATGGCCTTGTACTCAGGGCTCTATTGTCCCTCTATAACCAGTCTGACATCTGCAAATGCAATAAAAAAAATCCTATAAAAGTATGTTCTTTTAAAACTCACCTCACTGTGATTGATAAATTTGAAAACTTCAACAACTGGTTGAAACTGAGTGGGGAAAAAAATGTGACATTGTGGATATTTCAAGGCCTAACACAACGAAATGGAGAAGTCCTAAGGTGACGATGAATTCAAAACTTTTATATGCATATTATATGCATATTAGAGCTTATGTATAGGCTTATATATGAAAACAATTCTGAATTAAAATGTTTGTGCCTTTTTATACAAAGCATAGCCTACCACATATTACAGAAAAACATACAGAAAACTGATTTAAGAGATCTTTGGTACATAATTGGTCTAGCCTAAATTAAACGGATTCAGTTTGCCAACATTATAGTGCCTTTTGGTTTTGAATAGCCTAGTAATAGGGCATTTTTTTAATACAGTATTTTCATAATTAATAGGCTGACACATTACCTTTTGACTACAGAATCTCACCATTGTGCAGTACCATTTCCTCCCTTCTCTCCTTCAATCCTTTCTCCAGTGCGCAGAGAGAGGGGCTGGCAACAGTTTAATGAAATATGTTTCGTTGTGAAAACCTGTTACTATCGATGTTCCAAGAACAGATGTAACTTTATTTATCAAATGAAGCACTGGGTAACTGCAGGAACAGGTTTGGAGAGCCCATGGCATACAGAGTTAATGGCAGAATTTCACCGGTTGCACAGCGAAATAACCAGAGTAGCCTATCTGACATGGGACTAATCAGTGGGAAAATGGCCTCCATTCACTATTCAAGTGCATACAGATGTCTTTTTTTCTCTTGCCACCGTTCGTGTCCATTTGATAATGGGACATTCTAAATCTAAACTCATTTGACATATTAGTAAAGACTAGATTAAATTGAGAATAGTCTGATGGGTGACATAATGATCACTTGAATAGAGCTGGAGAGAACAGAGTGCAAGCATTTCTTGCAACTTTCACAAATCAATAGCCTATAGTCGCATCATGCAGCCCATATCTTTTCATTTTGAAGGCATTCTATCATTTACAATTAAAGTTGCCAAATAATTATAAATCTAGCATATAGGAGCTGTTTCAAATGATCACTTTTACACTCAACATAGCCATTTCATATGCACACACTCCTCTGGAATGGGGAAAATATTATTTATATTTTATTCAGCTAAATTCATTATAATCTTCTTACTATAAAATAATGACATGGTACTTATAAGCATATCTTGCCTGCTAAGTGAACAAGCATGCAAACTATGGCATGGTGCCTAGCCATATAACATACAGTAGACCAACTCATATTCTGTTCTTCTGAAATAAATGTTCTTCATGTTTCTTTAGACCTGCCTAAATAAATAATGGATTTATCGTTATGGTGTATATCCAATAGATTTATTCTACTTTTTTACATGTAGCTGTTCCAAAGGTGTGAATCAGCAGCTTGTATGTGTGGAGGCCTGGAGATGCTAAATGTGTTTGTTAATTATTGGGGGGGGGGGGGGTGGTGGTACTGTAAGATACTGTAAGATAATCCAAAATACTGGAGTATAGAGTGAAATTAAGTTTTAGCTTCGCTGTCCAAATAAATACGGAGGGGAGTGTCGCTGTTTTGGGGGTTCCGTCCATGCATTGTTTATCACAACAGTAGAGGTAAGACTTGTTTTAAGAGTGCTTGTCTAAAGGACCATTTCTGAAAGGAAATACAGCAGAGGGAACTATAGTATGACCCCATTACGGTTTATTCCCACGTTTCCTGCGTTTCCTGCGTTCCCTGATGGGAATAACCCAAAGCCATTCCACTCCCCCTGGCCCCTTACCCGGGACCCGTGTCATGTGATGTAGTATGTGAACCATGTGTGTAACTACGACCCAGGAAGGAACACATACACCCCTGGCAGCCATTTTGGACCCCACCTTTGAAATAGTTTCCAGGCTGGTCATTCATCTGTTGGCACGGGGAGGGTGACTGGTATGGGCCAGGGCACGGACAAGCTCCAAGCTGTGAGGAGATTTTTGTTAGTTTCTTGTCTGGGTCGGTCTTGGCTGGATGTGGTTCAGTTGGTTTTATGTCCCTACTGAACTTGTGCCTTTGTTGGGTTTTACTTTTTGGCCCTGGCTTGAGCTTGAATAGATGATGACACTTTGGTTTGTTCTGTAAATCCTAATGGAGACCTTTAGTTGGTTTTAGTGGTCTGTAAAAGAGCATTGTGATGCAAACCAGAACGCTAGTATCTTGGAGTTTCCTTATTCCAACACTTTGGTTGGTAACACTTTCTATGGCCTATATACAGTGCCTTGCGAAAGTATTCGGCCCCCTTGAACTTTGCGACCTTTTGCCACATTTCAGGCTTCAAACATAAAGATATAAAACTGTATTTTTTTGTGAAGAATCAACAACAAGTGGGACACAATCATGAAGTGGAACGACATTTATTGGATATTAAACTTTTTTAACAAATCAAAAACTGAAAAATTGGGCGTGCAAAATTATTCAGCCCCTTTACTTTCAGTGCAGCAAACTCTCTCCAGAAGTTCAGTGAGGATCTCTGAATGATCCAATGTTGACCTAAATGACTAATGATGATAAATACAATCCACCTGTGTGTAATCAAGTCTCCGTATAAATGCACCTGCACTGTGATAGTCTCAGAGGTCCGTTAAAAGCGCAGAGAGCATCATGAAGAACAAGGAACACACCAGGCAGGTCCGAGATACTGTTGTGAAGAAGTTTAAAGCCGGATTTGGATACAAAAATATTTCCCAAGCTTTAAACATCCCAAGGAGCACTGTGCAAGCGATAATATTGAAATGGAAGGAGTATCAGACCACTGCAAATCTACCAAGACCTGGCCGTCCCTCTAAACTTTCAGCTCATACAAGGAGAAGACTGATCAGAGATGCAGCCAAGAGGCCCATGATCACTCTGGATGAACTGCAGAGATCTACAGCTGAGGTGGGAGACTCTGTCCATAGGACAACAATCAGTCATATATTGCACAAATCTGGCCTTTATGGAAGAGTGGCAAGAAGAAAGCCATTTCTTAAAGATATCCATAAAAAGTGTATTTTAAAGTTTGCCACAAGCCACCTGGGAGACACACCAAACATGTGGAAGAAGGTGCTCTGGTCAGATGAAACCAAAATTGAACTTTTTGGCAACAATGCAAAACGTTCTGTTTGGCGTAAAAGCAACACAGCTGAACACACCATCCCCACTGTCAAACATGGTGGTGGCAGCATCATGGTTTGGGCCTGCTTTTCTTCAGCAGGGACAGGGAAGATGGTTAAAATTGATGGGAAGATGGATGGAGCCAAATACAGGACCATTCTGGAAGAAAACCTGATGGATTCTGCAAAAGACCTGAGACTGGGACGGAGATTTGTCTTCCAACAAGACAATGATCCAAAACATAAAGCAAAATCTACAATGGAATGGTTCAAAAATAAACATATCCAGGTGTTAGAATGGCCAAGTCAAAGTCCAGACCTGAATCCAATCGAGAATCTGTGGAAAGAACTGAAAACTGCTGTTCACAAATGCTCTCCATCCAACCTCACTGAGCTCGAGCTGTTTTGCAAGGAGGAATGGGGAAAAAATGTCAGTCTCTCGATGTGCAAAACTGATAGACACCCCAAGCGACTTACAGCTGTAATCGCAGCAAAAGGTGGCGCTACAAAGTATTAACTTAAGGGGGCTGAATAATTTTGCACGCCCAATTTTTCAGTTTTTGATTTGTTAAAAAAGTTTGAAATATCCAATAAATGTCGTACCACTTCATGATTGTGTCCCACTTGTTGTTGATTCTTCACAAAAAAATACAGTTTTATATCTTTATGTTTGAAGCCTGAAATGTTTGCAAAAGGTCGCAAAGTTCAAGGGGGCCGAATACTTTCGCAAGGCACTGTATGTACAATGTTTATGGCACAAACACTATACACACATTGATAATATATTTCACAGAGGACGCATATAACATCATAAACATGCTATAAGCATTCATTACAGCTCCTACCCCCCCCCCCCCCCCCCCCCCCCCCCAACAAGATCCTAGTGTATGCGTTACTGCACCCTTAATGCATTACACACAGGTGGTTTTGTAGAAAATATCTTTCTTTTGTATCAGAAGGCAGATGTGAATAAGGAATGGAGACAACTTGTGTTGCATCCTGAGTTATTAATATGAATGACCTGTTCCTCAATAGCCTGCCGGGTTAGTTAGGAAAGCGGTTACTATAGAGATTTGGGCACAGGAAGGTCATCCTAACGCTGCATTGCCGAGCAGCCATGTCATGCACACAGACCGACTCCATTCTAATAACACCTCATCCAAAATGTTGTCATGCTCTGAGGTGGAACTTCCAATGCAAAACTTAATATGACAAAACCTGAGATGAAATGTAGGCATATTGTCTCCGTGGGGCGGCAAGTAGCCTAGTGGTTAGAGCATTGGGCCAGTAACCGAAATGTTGCTGGATCGAATCCCTGAGCTGACAAGGTAAATCTCTCATTCTGCCCCTGAACAATGCTGTTAACCCACTGTTCCTATGCAGTCATTGTAAATAAGAATTTGTTCTTATCTGACTTGCCTAGTTAAATGTTTTTTTTTTTTTTTAAGTAAATTTTCTGCAAAATAATATGCTAACTACCCTTTAATTTAGAAGAAAAAGACTTTAGCTCAAGGCTCAACCAGGTGTTTTTATATCTGCATCAGGAACCGTTTTTATGATAAGTGTTCCTCAGTGGCTGTGTGAGCAAGGCAGAGCTGGCAGGAAAAGTGCAGTGATCAGCAGGGCAGGCAGAAAAAAGCTCTCAAGATGAGCTCTCCTCTTTTCTGCCATCTCTCTTTCTCTCTCACACACACAGGGGCAAACTGCTAGCCTAACAGAAAATACTGTAAGGTTAAATAAAAAAGAGAATTATGACACTTGCAGTAACATACAGTACAGCTCAGACTCTACTCTAGTACAGCTCAGGAACAAGTGGTGCCATAACCCTCAGGGTTGTGGTAATTGGACTGTGTATTGGTCAAAGATTTGGCTTTGGTTTCTGCATGAGGACAATGGGGCCCTTTTCATCTCAATTTGCAAGATATTTTGTCAGGAATTGGCCCAATTAGCCATCACTGTCTTGTCTTTCGTCTTCTCTGAATGTGTCATTTGGGAGAGGGCTCAAGATTTTCCCTGCTGTGTGTGTGTGTGTGTGTGTGTGTGTGTGTGTGTGTGTGTGTGTGTGTGTGTGGTTATGTGCAGCTAGTTGGGGTGGAGAGAACACCATTAACACTTTATAGTATTTGTACAGAGCCTCGGAGCTCTGGCGAACCATTGGTGACGGAGGTTGAATCACATGAGCCGCCTCTGTCCATGCAAATACCGGGAGTATCTAGGTTTTCCAGTTTGTCTGAGGTGAACCAGAATCATAGTAAAATACCCTCAGTAGTTACATGTCGGGAATGTTTTGCAGGTGCGTAATAGGAAATGTTCAATAGGAGTATAAAGCAAAAGAAGTCCCCGCCCACTGCACAAAGTTGCCTAATAAAGGCCTAACACATTTATTTATTTTGTACCAACGTTTAGACCTCACGGCCTTCACTGTCATACCTATTCTGACCGAAGGTAGGATACACCGACCTGTCAGTCTGAGTTAGATATGCAACTTCCATGGGCTCACTCTCTATATCTCTTATGTGCATCTCTATCTATCTCCCTCTATTAGTGGATCTCAGTCTATATAACTGTCTTTGAGGACAGTGCGAAGCTGCTGCTGGGTGGTGGGTGGTAAGTAGGCACGGCTGCCTGTTATGTAACCGCCAGGGAAGGAGTTGGCCAGGGAGGGTGTCTCTGTGTCGAGGGGCTCCCTGGAGGTGTGAAGCTCCCTCTCTGCACATCCCCCTCGCCTGCCTGGGTGGAAGGAAGTAAGGCTGTTGAGTGCGAAGCCCTGAGGGGTTTGATGAATGGGATGTAATGGGGGTGGTAGAGGAGTCTTCCACCTCAGCAGCCCCACCTCCTCTCACCCTAGTTGCCTGACAGGGCCAATTCACACAACTGCTACTGCTAACTACCCCCTCCTCCCATGCTCTCACTGTCTCTATCGCTCCTCCCCGATCTCTCCTCAATCTTCAAAGTAATCACTTGCCTATTACACTGACTATTGGCGCTATGACTCCCTGCCTCCCGTTGTTTACAGCCCTCTCAGACACCCTTATTCCTGACAAAGACATGTGATCTTGTCAGATAGGGTGGCAGTAGCCTGAGGACAGACCATCCAGAGGGCCATCTGACTCTGTCCTGTCCTCGTGGCACTGCCTCAATGAACAAGTGAATGGCCACAGAAATCAGTTACTGTAGATGGAAGTGTTCTTAAGGCGTCACACAGCGAGCGGTTGGTTGCAGTTCAAAGCTGTTCAGGAGGGGCCAATCAATGGCTTGTATTGTCTCTGCTGCATTCATAACAAGGTCCCTGACTGCAATTGCAACACATTGTTCTCTGAAATGTTCTTATTGAAGGACCGTATATGATTTCAACAGCTTGGATGTTTTTTTTTGTTTTGACTGGGGATGTTGTCTGTTGATTGTATAGGCCTCAAGCCTTGTTGACCTATCCTTGGACTGTCTAGCCATGCAAATTTGTCGTGGCTTTCTTCTGCACCACTGTATTTATGGATTTATTATGCACTGGGTCTGTTATACATGCAGTATATAATTAGACCCAACCAGAAGACTCAAAGGTATAGTGTATAGTATAGTGCTATGAGAAGTATTTGCACCCTTTCTGATTTTGACGTTTTTGCAAAGGAGATCTTAATCGCTCAATTTTACATCTAACTACGATGTTTGGTGCAGTATTTCTAAACGAAAAAATGTGCTTGAAAATGAGTCTTCTTAAAGTTGAAGGACAAGAAAGACTTTATTGAAGAATCCCTACTGTTGACCAATCACTGGCAAGGGGCATAGACTTCGGCTACTGACGTTGGCTCACTTCAAGAAGAAATGTGTGCCCGAACAGCTGAACCCACTTCACCCAAAAGTCAAGTTTGACAAGAAGCACCTGGATGATCGTCAAGACTCCTGGAAGAATGTTCTATGGACAGATCAGACAAAGTGCACAATGTAGGTCCCGTTATGTCTGGCAAAATTCAAACACTGCATTCCATCCACAGTAAGAACCTCATACCAACGGTCCAGCATGGTGGTGGTAGTGTGATGGTTTGGGGATGTTTTTCTGCCTCAGGACCTGAATGACTTGCCATTGAATTATCCATGAATTCTGCTCTATCAGAATTCTACAGGAGAATGTCAGGCCATCCGTCTGTGAGCTGAAGCTGAAGCGCAGCTGGGTCATGCAGAAAGATAATGATCCAAAACACACAAGCAAGTCTACATCAGAATGGATGAAACAACGCATTTTGAAGTTTTGGAATGACTTAGTCCAGACCTAAGTCTGATTTGAGATGTGGCAGGACCTGAAACAAGCAGTTCATGCTTGAAAACCCACATGTTGTTGAGTTAAAGCAGTTCTGCATGGAAGAGGGGGACAAAATAGAGAGAATCAGAAAGAGGGCAAATACTTCACTTCACTGTATATCAAGGAGTGAAAAAATGTGTCTCTATACACTTGTATACAGTATGCTCATGATGAAGTGAAAAGGTCAAACGTAGCATTGAAAACGCTAGCTGAGCAATGCAAAACTTTTAGCCTGCACATTGTCAAGGACTGTGTGTGTGTGTGTGTGGAAGATAACGGTAAAGCCAAACATGGGAGGTTTTTGGATGGTGTGAAGGGTTGGATATGCTCTGAGAAGAACCACTTCACCCGTCCAACTTTCATTCCAATTCTTTTTAAACAAGATTGGTGTGTTGGGAGTGGTCTATGAACCCTACCTGATCCCCTTCTAGTGGGAGTGGTCTATGAACCCTACCTGATCCTCTTCTAGTGGGAGTGGTCTATGAACCCTACCTGATCCTCTTCTAGTGGGAGTGGTCTATGAACCCTACCTGATCCTCTTCTAGTGGGAGTGGTCTATGAACCCTACCTGATCGCTTCTTGTGGGAGTGGTCTATGAACCCTACCTGATCCTCTTCTAGTGGGAGTGGTCTTTAAAACATTTGCCAGTTGGAACTAAACATAGTCACTTAAAAAATAAATACGGGACTTTTTTGGCATCCCAAGCTTCTTAAGACATTCACTGCAAACACTTTCTTCAAGTAGAAGCTGAAGAACCGAGTGCGTCTCTCTCTAGCTCAGAAAACTGATTCACAGATCATTTCAATCTGTGAAAGGAACACGATTTCAGGTTTGTATCCAGCCACATTCATCCACCATGATGAAAAATAGTGTGTACTATGGTTGGGTGGGTGGGTGGATGGACAGTGAAGTGCAGATTGCAGAACACGATGAAAAGATGGAAACTCTTTTTCGTATTAGATATTTATTATGTTTCGATTGTCATTCCTCTTTTGCTTCCAATGCCCCAGTACCACGTTCTGCATTAGCATCGAATAGCCCCTGTGATATGCAACTTTTTAGGGAAGTTAGGAACTAATATACACAGGCAGTTAGGAAAGCTAAGGCTAGCTTTTTCAAACAGAAATTTTCATCCTATAGTACAAACTCAAAAAAGTTCTGGGGCACTGTAAAGTCCATGGAGAATAAGAGCACCTCCTCCCAGCTGTCCACTGCACTGAAGCTAGGAAACACAGTCACTACCGATAAATCCAAAATAATTGAGAATTTCAATAAGCATTTTTCTACGGCTGGCCATGCTTTCCACCTGGCTACCCCTACCCCGGTCAACAGCCCTGCCCTCCCCACAGCAATTCGCCCAAATCTCCCCCACTTCTCCTTCACCCAAATCCAGATAGCTGATGTTCTGAAAGAGCTGCAAAATCTGGACCCCTACAAATCAGCCGGGCTAGACAATATGGGCCCTCTTTCTAAATTTGCAGAAATTATTGCAACCCCTCTTTCGTATCGTCTGAGATTCCCATAGACTGGAAAGCTGCCGCGGTCTAGACCCAAACTGCTACAGACCTATATCTATTCTACCCTGCCTTTCTAAGGTCTTTAAAAGCCAAGTTAACAAACCGATTACCGACCATTTCGAATCTCACCGTACCTTCTCCGCTATGCAATCTGGTTTCAGAGCTAGTCATGGGTGCACCTCAGCCACGCTCAAGGTCTTAAATGATATCATAACCGCCATCGATAAGAGACATTACTGTGCAGTCTCACTCTGTCAATCACCAACATTGTTATTGGCAGACTCAACAGCCTTGGTTTCTCAAATGATTGCCTCGCTTGGTTCACCAACTACTTCTCTGATAGAGTTTAGTGTGTCAAATCGGAAGGCCTGTTGTCCGGACCTCTTGCAGTCTCTATGGGGGTGACTCTTCTCTGTATACAACAATGATGTTGCTCTTGCTGCTGGTGATTCTCTGATCCACCTCTACGCAGATGACACCATTCTGTATACTTCTGGCCCTTCGTTGGACACTGTTAACTAACCTCCAGACAAGCTTCAATGCCATAACTCTCCTTCCGTGGCCTCCAACTGCTCTTAATTGCAAGTAAAACTAAATGCATGCTCTTCAAACGATCGCTGCCCGCCCGCCCAGCATCAGCATCACTACTCTGGACGCTTCTGACTTAAAATACGTGGACAACTACAAATACCTAGGTGTCTGGTTAGACAGTAAGCTCTCCTTGCAGACTCACATTAAACATCTAAAATCCAAAATGAAATCTAGAATCGGCTTCCTATTTCGCAACAAAGCATCCTTCTCTCATGCTGCCAAACATACCCTCGTAAAACTGACCATCCTACCGATCCTTGACTTCGGCGATGTCATTTCCAAAATAGCCTCCGACACTCAACATATTGGATGCAGTCTATCACAGTGCCATCCGTTTTGTCACCAAAGCCCCATATACTACCCACCACTGCTGCCTGTACGCTCTCGTTGGCTGGCCCTCGCTTCATAATCGTCGCCAAACCCACTGGCTCCAGGTCATCTACAAGTCTCTACTAGGTAAAGCCCCGCCTTCTCAGCTCACTGGTCTCCATAGCAGCACCTACCCGTAGCACGCGGTCCAGCAGGTATATCTCACTGGTCACCCCCAAAGCAAAATCTTCCTTTGGCTGCGCCTCCTTCCAGTTCTCTGTTGCCAATGACTGGAACAAACTGCAAAAATCTCTGAAGCTGGAGACTTACTTCCCTCACTAGCTTTAAGCACCAGCTGTCAGAGCAGCTGACAGATCACTGCACCTGTACATAGCTCAACTGTAAATAGCCCATCCAATCTACCTCATCCCCATACTTTATTTATTTATCTTGCTCCTTTGCAACCCAGTATCTCAACTTGCACATTCATCTTCTGCACATCCTACCATTCCAGTGTTTAATTGCTATATTGTAATTACTTTGCCACCATGGCCTATTTATTGCCTTACCTCTCTTATCTCACCTCATTTGCACTTGCTGTATATAGATTTTTGTACTCTATTGTTGATTGTATGTTTGTTTATTCCATGTGTAACTCTGTGTTGTTGTATGTTTCGAACTGCTTTGCTTTATCTTGGTTATCGTAGTTGTAAATGAGAACTTGTTCTCAACTAGCCCACCTGGTTAAATAAAGGTGAAATAATAAAATAGAACCACAAACAAGAGGTACAGGCCCATTGCACAGCAGTGAGTCTTGTTCAAGCAGCTGATTCTGGCGGGAACAACTGAGTATCCAAAACTAGAGCCGTGGCGGACGGGAAGGTGGATGGACAACCAGATTACAGTAATTTAATTGAGCTTCCAGTAGTCAACAGATTCAGAGGACTGAAGACAGCACCTCTCATGCTTAGCTCTTCTCTCTGTCTATTGAGTTTATCTAACTACTGTCATGCTGGCTGGCAATATTAGTTAGCTAATATCACATTTTTACTTTACACATTCTGAGGAAATATTGTGCACACTGAAGAAAGCCGGACATTGCTTTGCAGTAAAAAAATAAACTATTGCTAAATATTCTCTCAAAAGCATTTTTGTTTGTTACCCCTCAGGTTTGCTCAGATACATCAAGGATATCCATCGCAAAGTATAACTCAAATACTGGCTGTAATTTTGCCCAACAAAGCATTTATGACAGACTTCATATTGCCTAAAGATTTGTAAAAACCCTCACAATCTATTGCCGTGCTTTCTGACATCTGACAGAATGCCAAAATATTAAAACGTCAACCATATGGAAACATGGATGTGATAAATCACATTTTGACAGCTTGCAACACTTTGCGACGGACTCATGAATCATTCAGATCATGTTCTCTGAAATGCTACATTATGCAAATAGAGGCTTGTTTAAGGAAGTTTTGTTTCAAAGTACATTGGTATTGTACCTTGGCCGTATTTAATACATTTTAACAAGCACTGCTCTCGTAAGAATAATGACATGTGCTGGACTCAAGGAATTAGCGATATGGATATCGTAAATTATTTTACTTAACCTTTTTATTTTATTAGTACGACAGGAAGTTGAACCCTACCAACTGTCGAACTTTGTCAACCCAGCATCTAATGATTAATTATCACATCTGTCACATCTATTGATTGATGTCTCTCTTCTTTTCTCCCATATCCTGTCCCTGGCCTATATGATGGATTCCAACCATAATGCAACTCTGAAGGTAAGTCATATTTTTGTGTGAATCTGGTATATTCCATGTCCAATGCACTTAGGACATAGGTCTTGCTCTGAATCATCATAGTTGATTTCTAGCCTTGTGTGGTAGCTTACATGATGTCATAACTGAGGTGCGTAAGACCAGTTTATTCCCAAATGAAGCTACACAGAACAAATTGACAAAACACTTTGGGATATATGACTATTTTCATGTGATGCATACAGTATAAGCAGCTTTCCCCTTATTGCCCAGCCGTAACCCTACCAGACTGCCCCCTGCCCTGTTCTGTCAGCAATTCGGACTACCAGCTGCTAAAGTAACAGCTCTGTGCTTTTCCACCTGGGCTTAATGCTATGTTCCGTTTCCTCGCTCACGATCCTGACACTATAAAACAGGGCCTGTACACAAGGTCACAGCCCCGGACAAGGAATACTACTGGCCAAACTACTTCTCTCATAATATTTTATGCATGGTCTCAGCCTTGAGAATTGCTCAATTGTTATGTATGAAACGTCCCGTCTCCCTCTGTGGAACACTCTAGCTCTCCAATTAGCCATAAGCACTCCATTATGTTGACTCTAGATGAATAGAGGGCAAATGAGGGTGAGAAGCACAAGCAGGCAGACAGTAGGCTCCTTTTTAAGTTTACACTGCAGACTGTGTGGCACAGACTGTGTGGCACAAACCCTGCTGCAAACTACATGGGATGATTTGATGACTGTTTCCCCACCATAGTTGCCCCTAGAGGATGATGCTGGTATGGGATTGGCGCTAGGGCTGTGATTATGTTGTTAGTGTAGTAATAGCATGTAAAAGAGCAACTTCATATAAAGTGTTACCCTGGCCTGTCTTACGGAGGAGGAAGTACTGTAGCTGAGAGTTGAAATAGTCTCAGCCGGGTCTACTACTAACTGCGTATTTGCCTGCCATCATTCTCAGCGCAGTGGGATAAGCTAGTGAGTAGTGATGGAAGTTATCAGCAGCAGACTTGTATATTTTTCTAACTACTGTAGAAGAAGAGTACTTTGATTAGTTTTGCTCTGGTGAGACAAACATTCTTCGGCTCTGCTCCACTTAAACTCATACACAGAAATGCAAACACACATTTGGGAGTTTCACAGAAGCAGATAATTATGCACATCCACCTTAGTTTATTTTTTATCATTGTTGTTTGCCTCTCCAACTCTGCCCAGCCCAGCCTCCCCAGCCCAGCCAGCCTCCCCAGCCCAGCGCTGCCTGCTGCCTGTGTGTGATTGGGTGGGACAGCCACAACAGAACGCAGTGAGCACCAAACAGTAGGATTATAGACCAGACACACTCCCAAATCAGCACTATCTATCCACTCCTGTCCTGTCTGTCTCTGAAGGTATTTGTCTCTCTGAGTTAGGTGGCTGTTGGCCTGTGGAGCACTGCCCATTTCCAGACTAAAGTACTTACAGAGCCGTAGTAAATAGTTGTAATGGTGCATTTTGTGGCCTAAAGCTTAGATGCAGTAGATGCAGCCTTAGTCTTGTTGTGGATATGCAGTCTGTGGCTAGGTGAGGTCTGTGGCTGAGGATTGGTACTTTTGCATACATTTTGCATTGACTCAGGAAGTATCCTATTGAGTTAGTGGCATTCCAGTCTCATTTTCACCTCAATAGTGGTCCAGGTAAGTCAAGACATGGTGGGGGGGCTTTACTCTTGTATTCTATTGCGCCTATATTGTTCCTCAAGCAAGGGTGGAGGCCGCCGACCTCACAAATCCCTATCAGACCTACTCCTTGAAGTCTGCAGTTCTGTCCCCCCCCCCCTCAACACGAAGTTCAAAAATCACTGGAGAATGGCTTTAAGTTTGCCGGTCTTCCTGATTGCCAGACAAAGATGGATACGATCAGAGGCTTTTATGATAGACTTCCCTGCCCTTCTCTGTCAATGTAATAATGGTCAAATCAAAGAACGTGAGAGACATGGATGCGGGCGAGAGGAAGAGATTAATTCATTATTACCCTGTGGTGTGTGTGTGTGGTGGCTCCTCCAGATGAGTGGCTTTATGTAAGGCCAGTCATAAATCAACCTTCTACACAGATAATGACAACCCCCAACGCTGCCTGCATGCTCTCTCTCTCTAGCTCTCGCTCTCTCGCTCTCTCGCTCTCGGATCAGAGCCATGTTTCTTCTTCCTGCTCTTAGTTCTCTTGCCTCCCACCTTAAATAGCTTGGCTTTCATTGGTTTCAACTGCTCCTAGGGATGACAACATAGTGTCACAGAGAGGGTGTCAGGAAGTCAAGATCAAAGAAATGATGGTGAGATGAATGATCATGAAGATGATTAGGTTGTTGGTGTGATGATGGTACAGCTTATGGGTTTGGTTGTTGAATCATTCCAGAGTCTTTTAGAAAATATTGAGCAGGATTATTATGAAGTTTAACAAGTATATTATACTGTAACTGATCCACTGTGGACCAAATAACTTGATTACTATTAATTCACTGTGGCAATCCATGATCAATCATTTGATATGTTTTTATTCAATCTGTTAAGTGTTGCTACTTTCCCTGGTGTCATCACAGAAGTAGACATTTGTTTCCTAGCATTTCTTTCAGTGCTGCGTACAGAGTTTTGGTAAGGAGCACCTCCTGAAACTGCGCCACAACTCAGAGTGGGAGCTGACAACTTTTTCCACGCAAGTTGCATTTTATATTTTGGGCCAGATGATTAGCTTTGCTAGTTTGGGAGTGTGGAATGTGTTGTGGCACTCTCTCTCTCTCACTCACTTAAAAAAAGCACAGGTTGATTGTCCCTTTTTTGCTGATTTATCTTAAATACCAAAATATATTTAAAAAAAATCTCCACAATTTTGGATCTTGTCTCATCGTTGCAACTCCCCAACACGCTCGGGAGAGGCGAAGGTGGAGTCATGTCTCCTCCGAAACATGACCCGCCTAACCGTGCTCCTTAACACTCGCCAGCTTAACCTGGAAGTCAGCCTTACCAATGTGTCGGAGGAAGCGCTGTTCAACTGGTGACTGGGGTCAGCCCGCAGGCAACCCGGCCCGCCACGAGGTGTCGCTAGAGCGCAATGAGCCAAGTAAAGCCAAACCTTCCCCTAACCCGGACGACACTGGACCAGTTGTGCGCTGCCCTATGGGCCACGGCAGGTTAGGGCACATTCTTGGAATGAACCTGGGCCTATAGTAACGCCTGTAGCACTGCAATGCAGTGCCGTAGACCGCTGCGCCACTCGGGAGGCCTATTTTCTCTATTTACTGTACTAGTTATTTTCTACTTACTGTCTGAGATTACAGTAGAACCAGAGTTTGTAAAACCCAGAGGCGCAACATTGCAAGACTTCCGGGAACGCTTGAGAACAGACCAAACAGAACATGCTGGGGTTTGGGGTTAGAGAAGTCAATGAGAGCTGAACAATTCTTCCTTAGATGTTAATTTTCTTGAAATCTAAAGGCACAACCAACACTGAGTGTACAAAACATTAGAACAGTCCTTTGGGTAGTGGACCATTCTTGATACACATAGGAAACTGTTGAGTGTGAAAAACCCTGCAGCGTTGCAGTTCTTGACACAAACTGGTGTGCCTATCACCTCTACCACTGTTCAAAGGCACTTAAATCTTTTGTCTAGCCCATTCACCTTCTGAATGCAACACGTACACAATCCATGTCTCAATTATCTCAAGGCTTAAAAATCCTTTTACCCTGTCTCCTCCTTAATAATCCTTTAACTTGTCTCCCCCCTTCATCTACCCTGATTTGAAGTAGATTTAACAAGTGAAATCAATAATAAATCATGACTTTCACCGGGTCAGTCTATGACATGGAAAGAGTAGGTGTTCTTAATATTTTGTAGATTCAAGCCAACGTCTTAAGTAGTTTCAGATGTGATTACTCCAGCCTTGAAAGTGTCAAACTGAGAAGTCCTTTTTATTTGATATTTTTCTCATCAAAAACAACTTTTATATCCGGGAGACGACCTTGTTTCTATGCATGAGCTTAGCTAGACAACGTCGCTATGACATCACCGACAGCTGTGATCTGGATTTCTATTGGAGAAGCAGTTTTAGCCCATCTTCCTACTATACTGTCTTTGGTAGAACAAGTCATGTCGAATGTGAATTGTTCTCTTATTTCACAAAGAAGGGTTTGATTTTTGCAAGTAAGGGATTTGTCAGTTGTTGGCTCAATCACAATGTGCTCTAAACTTTCCCAATAGGTTTTTCACTTGGCCAGTTATTAGCATTGCCTCTAATATGTTCACATTTGGAATGATTATTTTACCAGCCTTGGAATTGTCAGCATTTCTGCAGCCATTGAATAGACTGAAATTAGGAGGGAAAAAACAACCTTTGATACAAGAGACTTTACACATTTTTGCACCTAATTGATTTTGACGGACCCCCATTTTAATTTATTTTCCTCCATAACAGTTGCAGCTCAACATTAGTAACATTAGTAAAAGTCTGTATTAACATTTTTAAAATATATTATGAGGCTACCAAAGCATCCTAATCCTCACAGCACTTTGCCAAAGAATATTCTATATTCTAGTAGTATCCAGTCTCTGGTCCTGCCCTGACCCACAGTAGGAAGACAAGGATGAGGGATGTGGTCCCAGGATGAGGAGGAGGGTGTGCCTTGGCCCTGTGTGTGCAGCCTGCTGGTAGTGTAGTCAGGAACCAGAGTCATCACTCACTTCCAAATGTCCCTGTTCTCTCCATTCACCTCCTGCAGCACCATCTGGTGAGGATGCCAGGGTCTCGCTGGCCTGCATGGTGGCAGATTTAGAATCGCACCACGGCTAGGACTGCTGCCAGGGCATAGACAAGGCAAGAGGGAAAACCCTGGAGGGAAAAGGCCATTTTGCAGTTCACGCCGGTCTGTCCTGCTCCCTCAGATTGTTGGCTTGGACAGCAGCCCAAAGTGTTGACGTAGGCCGCTGTTGGCTCACAACATGACATCTACTGAAGCTCATCTCATCGACTATACAACGACATCAAGCTTATCTTTTAGAAGCATGCTCGACATTGGAAGTTGGACCAATGGACATGTCCTCTGTCTGTGGCATCGCTAGGTTTGGCCTGTTGGCTTATTTGAGCAGTACATTACACATTTCCAGAAGAAGAAGATATCTATCTCCATGTTTAATTAATAGGTGTAAACAACCAGAAGTCATTATTCTATTGGCATTTTTACCCATTATGTGATATTATTGCTTTTTACCCACTGTTACCTCTTAATCTAAAGCAGCAATCAGGGTCCGGTTGTGGGGTGGTCTCTCGCTGTCTCTTTCTCTCGTCCCTCTCTCGCTCGCTCTTTCCCTCTGCTCTCTTTCTCCCCGATCCCACTCTTTCCCTCTCTTCCCAGGGGAGTGCTCTGCTGCCATTCTCTACTTAATGATAACACAGGCTACCTGCTGCCTGCTAATATAATGAGTGCAAGCACCAATAGAAGTGGGTCATCGTTTCTAAACCTTCTGTATTATTAGGGAGTGTCTGTTTAATGCGTGTTGGTTATTGTTTGTAAATGGGTAACACTCTCAACCTATTCTTTCAAGGAATAATGGAAAGTGTTGTAGTCTAGATGCCTTTTGCAGATGTCTTGCTCTGCTCGTCCAGTTCTTTCATTCATTACATGTAACTGTTAATGGGGCAGACCGAGACGGTGGGACGGTAACTAAATCACCCTCTCCCCATGGTAACCAGTAACCAGCTTTTATTTGCTGCTGCTTCTATTGATACAGCCATCTAATGCGGCACATGTGCGTTTCGACTGGCTGTCAATCTCTGTCAGGAAGCAAACATGACTGGGAAGTTTTTAGAGGTCACATGCACTGCAGTCTCAATCCTTTCCTTCATGATCACTGAAAGGTGATCGACTGGATAGGTTTCCTCCATATTGCTTTCACTGATCATGTCCTGTCAGATCATTGTTCGGGGAGGTGGAGGGGACAAGGCCGGCTGTTAAAGCCTTTCGTGTCTGTGTATGTACACAAATGATCGGCCTTGGCAGAAAGCCAGAATCCTCGTCCCAGATGATGATGTCTTACTGGAAACTGACTCTCACAGCAGTACCCCGTCACCAGGGTTGTGTTCATTATGGCATGCAACTGGAAAAAAATATGCGTAACTTTTTGGCCAACGCCAAGTAGTCTATCCCTGTTTCAGTCAGTTTTCTTCTGTTCTGTGACTAATGAACATGAGCTAACACACTTTCCTCTCCTAGACATGTATGCATCTGTATACAGACAAAAAAACAGTTTGGCTAAGGTTCCCACTTTTCCCAGTCCCTATATTAGTACCCTCCTTTCCTGCTCATCTCCACCTCCTGCTCATCTCCACCTTATGCTCATCTTTACCTCTACTTTGGGATCCAAAGACTTTTAACAGAAGGATGGTGGGAGGAAGCAATTGTTTTGATGTTGAGGAAAATTGGCAGTTTACTTACTGTTGTCACATTTTCTTATTTTTCAAGGAATTCCATTTATTAGATATTGTAAAAGATTTGTAGCCAAGGCCATCTTTCAGTGGGATATTTGAGTGTTGTACCTAGCCTAGCAGTTAGTGTTCGGCCATTAACCGAAAGGTCGCTGGTTCAAAAACCCGAGCCGACAAGGTGAAAAATCTGTCGATATTCCCTTGAGAAAGGCTCCATTGGTGCCGTACTACGATGGCTGACTCTGTAAAACCACACACTTCACTGTACCGATCTGGTGGGCGGATGTGACAAATTCATTTTTTTTACCTATTCCTATGATAGGGTTTTTTGTTGATTTGTGTCTAGACGTATGAACAATAGGAAGAACCAATGGATGAAGGAAGTGGAGATTCCTACAGTATGTTACTGTATACCAAGGAGAGACTACGTATTCCTCAGCTACTCTTTAACACAATAATGTTAGCAATGTGCCCTGAGGATGGAACAGTACTTGTCTGTCTTGCAGGGGTCTAGCAAGCAAACAGCGGTTCCGTTGTTAATTTGTAGGTATTTACTCTATTGAACTTACAAACGAAGGTGTACCGTACACAGTGAACATTCACCCATCAGGAAAAGATGACAACACAATTATATCTTGGGTGTATATACATTCTAATAAGGAAAGGTTCCTGGAGTATCCTTCAGTGGGTTCTTCAAAATGAAACTGGGGGGGGGGACCCCTAAGTTCTTCCAATAATATTTTATTTAATTTTTTAACTACCGACATTGTTTATTATGAATAATGTGCATAACAAAACAATTTTAGTTGTGTTTATTATGATTTTAGTGGCAAAGCAGAATAAAAAAATCTAAATATGAGGTAAACTCCCAGCAGAGCCCCAAGTCCAATGAGTTTATCCTCTGGCATGTTGATGTGCTCCACATCCATAGCCAGAATGATTTTGCAGTGCATGGTGATTGAATAGGTTTCCTGTTATATTCAGAGGTGTAGGGAGGGTGTGTCCCATGTCACTGACTATATATATATATATATATATATATATATATATTTCATATGTGTTTTAGAAAAGATGCACACAACATAATTCATACCTTGGTTTTTGTGGTGAATGTGAACGAAAACAACCGTTTGATAATGGTTTTGATAATGGGGCATTTTCAGTGCCAAGAACCCTCACTAATACCCCTTTTTCACTGTTGGTAAGTAAGGCTTTCACGTGACAAACTGACAAACTGATTTGTTGAACCCCCCCTAACATTTAGTGTAGTTTCAGCCCTTAAACCTTAGCCACCACAAACAAGACCTGGCGTGCATACACACAATTGGAACTTTTTGGTGTGTGCGCACACCACACTGTCATTTGTGAAGAGGACAGCATGGAGCAATGAGCCTTGTTCCATCTTTGTTTTCTTACTGTGAACTCTCCTCCTCCCTCACTCTGTGTGTCTCTGGTTGTTCAGAGCATGGCAGCGTCTGTCTGGTTGTTCAGAGCATGGCAGCGTCTGTCGGAGTCGGTTTTGTCTGGGTGTCTTGGCCTGTCTCGCTGTCTCGGTCGGTCTGTCTCTTGTCACGAACCGGCTCAAAGTCCGTAACAAAAGGGAGATAACGTGGAGATTAGGAATAACAAAAATATATTTAATAACTGAGGTAACGTAAATACAATGGTGTGTGTAATCAGTAGTGTGAGTGTTTTGCGTGCATAAACGTGATAATGAAGGGTGTTGAAGGTGCCAAAACAAATCGGCCACAACCAAAATCTTAACAGTTTGTCTGCATGGAGCGTCTCCTCAATTTTTATTTTAACTTTATTTAACTAGGCAAGTCAGTTAAGAACAAATTCTTATTTTCAATGACGGCCTAGGAACAGTTGGTTAACTGCCTGTTCAGGGGCGGAACGACAAATTTGTATCTTGTCAGCTCGGGGATTTAACCTTTCGGTTACTAGTCCAACGCTCTAACCACTAGGCTACCCTGCCGCCCCAATGAATAGGGAAAAGGTGTATTTATCCTGGGACACACCCGGGCCCAGGTGTGTCCCATGTCACTGACTACCCTCTCAGCTCTGCCCGCCGACATCCTAATAAGGAAAACAAGCACAAAGAGAAAGAATACGGCAGACAGAGGGTTGTCAAACCCCCCCCTTAAAACTGGGGACCAACAAGGACTCCGGAACACCATACCAGTCACACAAACAAAATACTGCCCTGGATGAAAGTAAATGCCGGGGGCTGCGTCCCAAATTCATAAGGGGGTATTTGTTCACACTTCCACTTGCCCCAGCCAACCTCGTCCTCCCCAGATTTCAGCAACCTTTGTGCACAGGAAGCAAAGTTTAAGAGGAAAGAAGAAAACGAGACCAGAAGAGGACAGACGGGAGCGACAGGACAATACCAAACAAAATAAACAATGGTCAGTTACGTAGACATTCAGGAACAAGGCACACGAGAGAGCACGTCAGCAACAAGCTCCAACAAAAAGAACGTCTCAGGGTACTTCTCATTACATTTTGGGAACACACGTACGTTTCCAACAATATCAAATGAGTCCGTGGCATGACCGAGAGAGGAGCGATCCCTAGGTTAATCTCGGGCACCTTCCCAGAACAAACTATCCCCTGAGAGCTTTCCTTCCCTAAGCAACTGTAGCCACTCTTGTTTCAACTTGATTTTTGCATGCTCCAAATCCTGTTTAAATGCCTATTGCTTTTCATACTTCACACGATCATGCTCTATTTGTAACATAAGCAGTTCTTTCTGTTCAGAAGACTGACCACTAGGTCTAACAGATGGGGCGGCCATTGTAACGAAACAGGGAGACGGCGAGTCCTCGGCAGAGGCTGCCCCAGTGGTAACTTCAAGAATAACACTCTCCATCAGATTGGCCTTCAATATAAACCTAACAATCTTTTTAGATGTTTCACTAATTTCAATCTTGTAGTGTTCAGTAATCTTCAACAGCTGTTCTTGAATACATAATTCTAACAGTTCCTCTGATGGAAAGCGAATGAACTCATCTACATTAGACCCCATAGTCACAAGTCAATACAAAAAAACGAAAACACCTCCCTCTTCCCCTCTGCTGAGCACACTGGACCACAACAAGAAAAGACACTTGGCACCACAGAAGAGAGAGAGAGAGATATGTATATGGAGCTTCCACAAAACCTACAATAACTCAACCCTAGTCTTCGTGCAGATGGGTAACCCTAGTATTTTTGTGGTGGGTAATTACACACTGTAGCCCGCTGGTAAGGAAATAAACAACCCAGCACAGTGGCAGACAAAAAAAATACATGCCCAACGTATTCCAAAGTGTGATAAAATGCTTATGGCCACTAGAGCATGGAAGCATACACACACACACACACACACACACACACACACACACACACACACATACACACACACACACCCTTCCCACACCCACCTTAACAGGGGAAAAAGAAAGGCTATAGCTCCGGGTAGTAAGTGTCATTACCCTACACAAATCTCCCACTGAGGTACAGTCGACAGTACTCACCTCCTCAGAACGATGTTCCAACAGCGAGTAGAGCAAGAGTCTCCAGCAGGGGCCTGGAAACTAATCAATGTACTCTTAACGCAGCACACAAGCAACTATCCACTGTAGTGGCAAGTTTACCAAACAAACAAAGGCAACCAATACGGGGCTTACCAAACATTACACCTCAAACAAGCTGTAACAAAAACTGCAAACAAAGCACCTACGGAGTTAAACATTAACTCCACGCTTTCTCCCAAACACAATACCTTCAAGATCCCAGAACGAGCCCCCACTTGTCACGAACCGGCTCAAAGTCTGTAACAAAAAGGGAGACAATGTGGAGATTAAGAATAACAAATATACAGTGCCTTGCGAAAGTATTTGGCCCCCTTGAATTTTGCGACCTTTTGCCACATTTCAGGCTTCAAACATAAAGATATAAAACTGTATTTTTTTTGTGAAGAATCAACAACAAGTGGGACACAATCATGAAGTGGAACGACATTTATTGGATATTTCAAACTTTTTTAACAAATCAAAAACTGAAAAATTGGGCGTGCAAAATTATTCAGCCCCCTTAAGTTAATACTTTGTAGCGCCACCTTTTGCTGCGATTATAGCTGTAAGTCGCTTGGGGTATGTCTCTATCAGTTTTGCACATTGAGAGACTGAATTTTTTTCCCATTCCTCCTTGCAAAACAGCTCGAGCTCAGTGAGGTTGGATGGAGAGCATTTGTCAACAGCAGTTTTCAGTTCTTTCCACAGATTCTCGATTGGATTCAGGTCTGGACTTTGACTTGGCCATTCTAACACCTGGATATGTTTATTTTTGAACCATTCCATTGTAGATTTTGCTTTATGTTTTGGATCATTGTCTTGTTGGAAGACAAATCTCCGTCCCAGTCTCAGGTCTTTTGTAGACTCCATCAGGTTTTCTTCCAGAATGGTCCTGTATTTGGCTCCATCCATCTTCCCATCAATTTTAACCATCTTCCCTGTCCCTGCTAAAGAAAAGCAGGCCCAAACCATGATGCTGCCACCACCATGTTTGACAGTGGGGATGGTGTGTTCAGCCGTGTTGCTTTTACGCCAAACATAACGTTTTGCATTGTTGCCAAAAAGTTCAATTTTGGTTTCATCTGACCAGAGCACCTTCTTCCACATGTTTGGCGTGTCTCCCAGGTGGCTTGTGGCAAACTTTAAACGACACTTTTTATGAATATCTTTAAGAAATGGCTTTCTTCTTGCCACTCTTCCATAAAGGCCAGATTTGTGCAATATACGACTGATTGTTGTCCTATGGACAGAGTCTCCCACCTCAGCTGTAGATCTCTGCAGTTCATCCAAAGTGATCATGGGCCTCTTGGCTGCATCTCTGATCAGTCTTCTCCTTGTATGAGCTGAAAGTTTAGAGGGACGGCCAGGTCTTGGTAGATTTGCAGTGGTCTGATACTCCTTCCATTTCAATATTATCGCTTGCACAGTGCTCCTTGGGATGTTTAAAGCTTGGGAAATATTTTTGTATCCAAATCCGGCTTTAAACTTATCTCGGACCTATCTCGGACCTGCCTGGTGTGTTCCTTGTTCTTCATGATGCTCTCTGCGCTTTTAACGGACCTCTGAGACTATCACAGTGCAGGTGCATTTATACGGAGACTTGATTACACACAGGTGGATTGTATTTATCATCATTAGTCATTTAGGTCAACATTGGATCATTCAGAGATCCTCACTGAACTTCTGGAGAGAGTTTGCTGCACTGAAAGTAAAGGGGCTGAATAATTTGAAATGAAATGTGGCAAAAGGTCGCAAAGTTCAAGGGGGCCGAATACTTTCGCAAGGCACTGTATATTTATTAACTGAGGTAATGTAAATACAATTAACAATGGTGTGTGTAAGTGAGTGGTTGCGTGCACAAATGTGATGAGGGGTGTTGAAAGGTGCCAAAACAAACCAGACGCAACCAAAATCTAACAATGTGTCTGCATGGAGAGTCTCCTGCATGGAGAGTCTCTCTCGGTCGGCCTCTCTCTCCGTCGTTCGGTCTGTCTTTCTCTCAGGTCTGTCTTTCTCTCAGGTCTGTCTTTCTCTCAGGTCTGTCTTTCTCTCAGGTCTGTCTTTCTCTCTAGGTCGGTCTTTCTCTCTAGGTCGGTCTTTCTCTCTAGGTCGGTCTTTCTCTCTAGGTCGGTCTTTCTCGGTCGGTCGGTCAGTCTGTGTCTCTCTCTCTCGGTCGGTCGGTCCGTTTCGGTCGGTCTCTCTCTCGGTCTGTCTGTCTCTCTCTCTCGGTCGGTCTCTCTCTCTCGGTCTGTCTGTCTGTGTCCGATCTTTCTCGGTCAGTCTGTTTCGGTCGGTCTGTCTCTCGGTCGGGCAGGTCTGTCTCTCGGGCGGGTCTGTCTCTCTCGGTCTGTCTGTCGGTCTCTCTCGGTCGGCCGGTCTCTCTCTCAGTCTCTCTTGGTCGGTCTCGGGCGGTCTGTCTCGGGCGGTCTGTCTCGGGCGGTCTGTCTCGGGCGGTCTGTCTCGGGCGGTCTGTCTCGGGCGGTCTGTCTCGGGCGGTCTGTCTCGGTCGGTCTGTCTTTCTGTGTCTGTCTCTCTCTCTGTGTGTCGGTCTCTCTCTCTGTGTGTCGGTCTCTCTCTCTGTGTGTCGGTCTCTCTCTCGGTGTGTCG